>NW_021680508.1:100260-130632 GCF_001412515.2 Diachasma alloeum
GGTCCATCATCACGCCAAGACACAGCATCGCAAATCAAATCTTCGGTCAGGTCACTCATCGAGATGAAGAGGTCATCGACACCTGACAATCAGACTGGAGATCATCATCAATCAGAGGGGTACCACCTCGGAGGTCATCATCAATCAGAGAAATACCACGTTGGACAACAACGCCATTCAAAACAACGGCGTGTTGGAGATCTTCGACAATCAGAGAATCATCAGAACACTCATCAAGGGCATCATCAACAATCAGAGAAATACCAGGTCACTCATCAACGACAATCAGATCCACAACCATTAAAGCAGGTGGACACCATCAACGTTCTGGAAGCTCAACGATTTCCTCAAGGAACATCACAACTGGTAGTCTTGGTAACAGCTAGGGTCAACGCCCACAATCATCAAGGATTCTCAAAGCCAGCAAGGATCCTCATCGACCAGGGTTCTGAAGTATCACTGATTTCAGAACGCTTGGTCAATCAATTGCGATTGGAACGAAAGTCATCATCACTGGTCATCATCGGCATCGGAGAAACATCATCGGGGAACACACGTGGGGTTGTGAAACTCGCCTTACAACCGAGACATGACCCTGCTGTGCAGATCATCGTGGAGACTCACATCCTGAGCAAGTTGACGGCGGAAATACCGCCATTCACTTGCAACACATCAACCCCACTTCAACTAAGAGGACTACAATTGGCAGATCCTCAATTCTTGAGACCTGGGGCCATCGACCTCATCATTGGAGCTGACGCCTATGGGAAAATCATCGGAGAGAAAATCATCAGGTTTGAGAAAACCGAACTTATTGCTCAACAGACCATCTTTGGCTGGGTAGCATCGGGACCAGTTTGTTGTAACGACTGCGTCGCCAAATCATCCTTCAAAACATCAACGCAGACGGCGAATCAACAATTATTAGAACTCCTAAAAAAGTTCTAGCTCCAGGAGGAGCTACCAGATAGATTATCAACAGCTGTCATGAGCAAAGCTGAAGCCGAATGCGAACAACACTTTATCGAGATTCATCAGAGGGATTCGTCGGGACGTTATGTCGTGCGTCTCCCCTTTAAATCATCACCAGCCGCCTTGGGAGATACAGCATCAACGGCCAAGAAACGGCTATCTAAGCTATTGGGAAAATTATCGTCAGATCCAGTCACTCATACCCTCTATAAGAAATTCATCGAAGAGTACGAGGCCCTGGACCACATGCAGCGAGCACCTTCAACTTCAGAGCCAAAGCAGGCATATTACCTGCCTCATCATGGAGTGCTTAAACCAGACAGCACGACCACATAATTGAGTGGTGTTCGACGCATCGCATCGCAGCTCATCAGGAGTGTCACTTAACGACATACTCCATCCAGGACCGAAGCTACAAGTAGACAGCTCCGACGTTCTTATCTGGTTACGTCGTCATCGTTTAGTATTTGGTGCGGACATTGTGAAAATGTTCCGCCAGATTCGTGTTCATCGAGACGATTGGGATTATCAACGGATCTTCTGGAAAGACGACGAAGGAAAACTCATCGACTTTCAACTGACGACAGTCACATACGGCACCAGCTGTGCACCTTGGCTATCTCTCCTATGAGGGTACTGAAGCAGTTGGCCATCGACGAAGGCCATCGATTCCCGTTGGCCTTACTTACATTCATCAAGGGACAGTATGTTGACGACATATACGGAGGCGCGGAAACAGAAGAGCATCTGGAAAACATTATCAAGCAGCTCATCGAACTTGGCATGGCGGGCGGCATGCGCCTGCAAAAATGGTGCAGCAATGCAGCACAAGCCCTAGAGCGACTCGGAATATCATCAGGATCAGCTCCAACCATCGAATTCGAGGAATCAACGGTCAAAGTGTTGGGACTATGCTGGCAGCCCCACACGGACAGCTTCCATTATAAAGCAAAGACTTTCACCAAGGATACCATCACCAAGCGCGTAACCTTGTCCGAGATTGCGCAAATCTACGATCCATTGGGACTCATCGCGCCGGTGATCGTCCCGGCAAAGACACTCATCCAGGAATTATGGCTGCTCAAACTTAACTGGGACGATCCACTTCCAGATGACTACAAGGATCGCTGGAAATCATTCAGAGAGCAGCTTCAACACTTGAGCATCCTTTCAATACCACGGTGGCTACATCTATCGCCCTGGATATCGGAAATTCAACTTCATGGATTTGCGGACGCATCAAATATGGCAATGGGCGTATCGGTCTATCTCCGTACATCCGCAGCGACATCGGGAACGTCTGTCACTTTGGTTTGTGCCAAGACCAAGGTGGCACCTCTCAAGAAGAAGACCATTCCAAGACTGGAGCTCACGGCAGCAGTCATGGTCACAAAACTCGTGGCTTATGTCAAAAGGGCCTTGGAATTGGANCTGTCACCTTGGTTTGTGCCAAGACCAAGGTGGCACCTCTCAAGAAGAAGACCATTCCAAGACTGGAGCTCACGGCAGCAGTCATGGTCACAAAACTCGTGGCTTATGTCAAAAGGGCCTTGGAATTGGACAACATCGAGATTTATCTATGGAGCGACTCATCGGTAGCCATCACCTGGATCAACGGGGACCCTACCCCTTGGAAGGATTTCGTACAGAACAGGGTTCTTAAGATACGAGATACCCTGCCCTCTGCAAGTTGGAGACACATCAATGGGAAGGAGAATCCGGCGGACTGCACATCAAGGGGTCTCACCCCGAAACAACTGGCGGAGCACCATCTATGGTGGACAGGGCCATCATGGCTTGTCCTGCCACCAGACCAATGGCTAGCATCATCAATGGACCTAGCATCATCAACAGAGGTATCATCAGAAGCGGCACAGGAAGCGAGGCCGCCCATCACCAGCTCACNAGCGGAGGGATTCATCGCAGCGTACAAACGCTTCACATGGAGACGGGGCATCTGTGGGGCATCAAGCGAATCGGCAACTATCAGGGATCAGCTAGCATTNATCTATGGAGCGACTCATCGGTAGCCATCACCTGGATCAACGGGGACCCTACCCCTTGGAAGGATTTCGTACAGAACAGGGTTCTTAAGATACGAGATACCCTGCCCTCTGCAAGTTGGAGACACATCAATGGGAAGGAGAATCCGGCGGACTGCGCATCAAGGGGTCTCACCCCGAAACAACTGGCGGAGCACCATCTATGGTGGACAGGGCCATCATGGCTTGTCCTGCCACCAGACCAATGGCTAGCATCATCAATGGACCTAGCATCATCAAAAGAGGTATCATCAGAAGCGGCACAGGAAGCGAGGCCGCCCATCATCAGCTCACATCCAGTGCAGATTGCCGAGGCAAATGCGCTAATCATCAGATACTCATCACTCACAAAGCTACTGCGGGTTACAGCCTGGGTAAACCGCGCAGCAAAACGCTTCAGAAGACAGCCGCTACCCGATTCTCCACAATTGGAACCAGAGGAACTCGAAGAGGCGAGACTGTTTTGGGTCAGATACACGCAGCAGCTCTACTTCGAGGCAGAAGTTAACACGCTGAGGGACGGAAACCCCTTAGCGGCCAATCATCGTATGGCAACGTTGACGCCATACCTGGATAACGACGTGATGCGATTGGGCGGACGTCTAAGACGATCAACATTGGATCCGGAGGAGAAGGATCCAATCATTCTTCCCCGTCACTCGCCATTATCATCGCTCATCATCGCGGAGGCTCATCAACGGAGCTTCCATGGAGGAACTCAACTAACTTTGGCACACATCAGACAGAGGTACTGGATCATCGGGGGACGAGCTCCAGTACGCTCCCACATCATCAAATGCGTAATTTGCGCATGTCATCGAGCATTGAGGGCTCAACAGCTGATGGGACAGCTGCCAACACGACGAGTGACATTATCGAGGGTCTTTCTCCACTCAGGAGTAGACTCCGCAGGCCCAATCAACATCCTGAGATGGAGAGGCTCAGGGGCAAGCAAGACAATGTACAAGGCTTACATCTGTCTATTTGTATGTTTTGCTACTTCAGCAACACATCTGGAACCGGTAACGGACCTCAGAGCGGAGGGATTCATCGCAGCGTACAAACGCTTCACATGGAGACGGGGCATCTGTGGGGCATCAAGCGAATCGGCAACTATCAGGGATCAGCTAGCATTCGACGGAACGCAATGGAAATTTAATCCTCCTCACTCGCCGCATATGGGAGGCAAGTGGGAGGCTGCAGTGAAATCAACGAAACATCATCTACGAAAGGTCATTGGAACCTCGACCTTAACGTACGAAGAATTTACGACTCTTCTGACGCAAGTCGAGGCCATACTTAACTCACGACCACTCTGCCCACTCACAAACGACCCGCAGGACACATCAGCCCTGACACCAGGACACTTCATCATAGGAGAAGCGCTCACGACAATTCCAGAGCCTTCACTTCAGCAGATCAACACAGCAAGACTGAGACTCAAAGGTCCATCCACAGGCTGGTGCCTTTGCCGATCAATGACGACCTTTTGGAAAGTCAACAGTGATACGTCATCATAATCATCAGCTATACCTCGTCACCTGGAGGTGATGCAGGGCGGGCGGGATGTTGAAAATCATCCCTCAGTCGGGCTAAATGTCGAATTTTGCTCACTTGGTAACCTTCGGGCATCGACGAACACGCACGAGGACGATCGTGCGTGTCGTATCCTTTAGTACGCCATCGAACTTCATCGAGTGAAAGTGCCGGAAAATCATCGTATCTATTATCAGACAATATCGAATATCATCTTTTTTGTTAATTCGTATACAGTCCACTCGGAAATCATCTATTTATTAAACTCTGTGTTGTGTAATTTTCAGTGCATAATTATTTGTTTATTAAAGGAACCTCATCAAATTACCTCCGGCTAATTATCAACCTGTAAAAACGAACCTCACTTTTCCTCCCGACCACCCGGCTCATCAAATCGTGATTGATTTCTAACATGCAGTTCCACATAAAAACGCAAGGTCAAAAAAGTCAATTACGGGGATTTTTTCGCTTATTTTTTTCTCCTGAGTGGTATGAGAGTTATTTCTCAGGTTGCATTTTAATGGTTTAAATGAGAACATTGCTGAAATGCGAAAAAGTAAGAATTCATTTTCTTCGTATATCCATCAATAACGTCGTTTTTCATGTTTTTAGCTTAGAAATGCCCCTCGTACCACAGTTTTTATCCGATTTCAACTTTTTTTTAAACGTTTGCTATACTCCAACGAACAAACCCAAGTATCCGTTTTGCTTTATATTTATCAGATAATGAAAAAATGATTTTTTTAGTTTCTATTTTTTTCCTCTTTTTAGCAAATGCTAAAACTAGTTGTTTTTCGTTATTCCACGTTGTAATCATACGCAATCGAAATATTATAACAAAAAAAAATGGGGGGACAACAACAAATTTTAGCATTTGCTAAAAAGAGGGAAAAAAAATAAAAAGTAAAAAAAAACATTTTCTCATCATCTAATAAATATAAAGTAAAACGGATACTTGGGTTTTTTCGTTGGAGTATAACGAACATTTGAAAAAAAAAGTTGTAATTGGATGAAAACTGTGGTCCAAGGAGCCTTTTTAAGCTAAAAACGTGAAAAATGACGTTTTTGGTGGATATACGGGGCAAAACGGTTCGAGTCCGAAATTTTTCTCACTTTTTTATACATCCCTTCATATATCAAAAGTCATCCAATGGCTGTTGAGGCCGAGTCGAGACTTTCAAATTTCATCGCAGTCTCCCCTTAAAAATTTTTTTTCTGAATGTTGTTTAAAACTTTAGAAATTCCTGGATCATTTTGGAAAACTCAAATTTTATTCAAATTTCCAGAACACCTAAAAATTTTATTCAATTTTTTAGCAATTCCGTGAATTTCTTCAGACNTCAAAACTCCTTGAATTCCCTCGAAATTTCTAGAAACTCCATGCATTTTCTTGAATTTTCTAAAAATTTCTTGAACATTTTAGAATTTTCTAAAAACTCCTTGAATTCTCTCGAAATTTCTAGAAACTCCCTGAAGTCCCTTGAATTTTCTAGAAAAATCTAGACCTGTAAGCTCAATTTCACAAAACGACTCCTCATAACGAAAACATAGACGTATCCTCATCAAAATTTCGCCCTTATGTGTAAATCATGCGAAATCTGTGCGGAAAGTACGCATAGATATGCAGATAATCCGCATAAAAATTGTGTATTTCATGCATAGTTATGCGGATAATCCGCATAACTATGCATGATTCACGCACTATTTATGCATGATTTGCACATAAGAGAATAACTTCGGCTTATGTGTGAATCCCGCATAACTATGCATGATTCACGCACTATTTATGCATGATTTGCACATAAGAGAATAACTTCGGCTTATGTGTGAATCCCGCATAACTATGCATGATTCACGCACTATTTATGCATGATTTGCACATAAGAGAATAACTTCGGCTTATGTGTGAATCCCGCATAACTATGCATGATTCACGCACTATTTATGCATGATTTGCACATAAGAGAATAACTTCGGCTTATGTGTGAATCCCGCATAACTATGCATGATTCACGCACTATTTATGCATGATTTGCACATAAGAGAATAACTTCGGCTTATGTGTGAATCCCGCATAACTATGCAGATTGTCCGCATAAGTGTGCAGATAATCTGCACAGCGTTTTCTGTGTGTTTCTCTCCGTGTATCAATAATTTCAGATTAGTAGGGATCCTTCCTCAAGTTTAACCTCAAGAAACTTCAATAGTTTTTTTTAAAGACAATTTGAGATAAAGTTTTTTAGTGAACTGAATTTATTTCAAATTAGACAGATTGAGTGAAAACAAAATGAATGTGAAATTTAATATCACAAGAGTTCATGCTCCTGATAGTTTAATAATGATGTTTCCTGGATCATAACTAAATTATTTAAATTTTATTGTTCTCCTGAATAGTTTTCGTTAAACTCGACTCAAGACCAGTATAACTTTTTCGCTAATGAATTCGTAATTTCCCTCTGAATGATAAATTGAGGAAGAATATATACCAGCTATGAAACCTTAATTTGATCCCGAAATGTTCCAAATGTCTAACATGAGCTCCATATGCCCTGGCTAAACATCTAACAGACGCCGGCAAAATTAAAATTAAACTGGTTTGAACTTTCGCTGAACATTGATTAAACCTTAACGAAACTTTGGTGAAACCCTGATCAACTTTCGACTAAATCCCGATTAAACCATGATTATACCTCGATTAAATACTTTTAAAGGCTATAATTTCAAAGCAAATGGTGTGATCGCCGCTATTTTCGAGTTCGAGCGACATAACATCCAAACGATAATTATTATTTTAAGCCATAATTAAAAAGATTGCGACTGTGACGTATTGAGATCGATCAATACGTCGATTTATTTAATAATTATCATTATTATGCCCAAAGTGGTGGACGATGGGAACGGGAAACGAGGTTTCTCATTCCCTTCATCCAAAGATTGCTCAGCAGTCCCACGGTGTCCCATGGACACCAGCGTAAGCAGTTCCACGGTTTCTACAGGTCCAGTTCAGGGTGCTGAACTGTTTGACTGTGTAGGTTTCTATACAAACGAATGCACGAAACCGTATTAGTGAAGAAAACCGTGGGATTGCTTAGGTAAGCATTTTGGGACTTTGACGAGTTTGGACGACTCGGGAAGCACCAGAGTACGTCAGAGTACGGCAGGAGTTGAAGATGGACGGACGTCCTCTCCTAGCCACAAATCTAGAGTACGATCAGGAGCGAAACAGAGCGGATCTCTGAGCTCAGGCCTTCAGCCAACCAATAACAAAGTCGAGTCAAGGTCCCAAAGTCGAGTCAAGAACCGCGTTATACCGACCCATTAAACACTACCGTGTATAAATTAAAGTTAATATATAGTTATTTTACCAACATCAGTACGGTCGGTTTAATATCGTTAACCCTCCCTCTATCCTTCACTTATCCCTCCGATTGAGCGAACCACCCGTGAGCTCACCGAGACTAGCCGAGGTCGGAGTGAAACAAGAGTTAAAAAGGAAAAAATAAACACATTTCGTCACACGACAATTATTTTTTGAATGATTGTCGAAAAACTAAATTTGAAAAAAAATCGAATTTCTGAGACCAAAATTGTCATGCAAAAAATGGAAATTTTATATTTGACGAATACAATGCTTTCATTCGCGAGCGAAAATCGAAATCTGTTGACTTCTTTTTTCAAATATCTAATAGAATCTGCACAAAAAACAAATGGGGCATTCCATGTCAATTCGACCGGTTTAAACCCTGACCATCTCAGATTCATTTCATTTTTTTTTCATGATTCTACTTGATGAAAAATCCACCGTGATTTTTTTTCAGATTTTTTTTTAACAATTCTTTAATTTTTTATCAATATTTGAGGTAGATTAACGAAAGCCCCATTTTAAAAATCTGAAAAAATTCACAAAAATTTTATGCTACCAAAAAGTTGTTTCAAGCTATTTTTTAGAGTGGAAATAGAAATAGTACACCGTACGCTAACCCTATTTCTGTATGCGCTGGAAAAAAAATTACATCTTATCTATGGAATTTACGTTAACGGAAGTGCTGAATCCGAATCCGACGTCGATTTTTACAAGTTATGGTCAGGTCTATTTATTTATAAAATTTTAATTGTTTAATCGATCATATCATGAAAACGGTTGTAGATAGAGAACAAAATGTCAAACAAAAGATGTTTGTTATGTAAAAATACACATTTTTTATCATATAACTTTTTCTCCTAACTGCGATAGATAAAGAGTTATCATGGATGGGAAGGAAGTGGGAGCACGTTAACACTTGCGCGGATATGTTGGGGCGCTCCGATGCGTTTATTGGAAAACTCGATCAAACAAAAAATATTGACCATTGAATTTGCCATATAATTGATGATTTGCCATTTGATCCGTCAATTTTTTATGAATTTCCTAAGTTGATTGACGAAGGCCCCTACTGGGAAATTTGAAAAAATTACAAAAATTTGATATTAGCAACAAAGTATTTTACGGCATATTTTAGAGTGAATATGGAAATTAATCGTGTAATAGCTGCAATGATCCAAAAAAATACTCATTATTGTCAGATTATAATTTTTCTTGCAAATACTAGTCATTTCTATAAATTGAATTCCGATTTTGTTCATGATTTTTTTCTCAATTCTATATCATGAGATATAAGGCTTCAGTCGAAATTTCAGTCTAAGATAAAACTTTTTGAACGAGTTCTGATTTTTTTTTAATTTTGCGTTTTTTCGCTTGTAAAAAAAATTACTATCGCCTTTGATTCCCACTGAACAAGATCGGTGTCATCGATTTTTTTCGACTCCTGGTTTCACGTGGAATCGCCCAGAAAGGAATTGAATAGTTGATGAATATCGAGAGAAGTCAATAATCAAGTCGCAGTAAGCCCTAAAATGTAGATTTCGGCGAATCTCCATGGAATTTTTTCTCCATCTTCTGCGATTTTAATGGTTAAGAACTGAAGTCCAAATCTGTCGTTCAAAAAACTAACTAAGATTGATAAGTCTATGGAAATAGATTTGCGGTATTCACTGTGCTCAATGACAAAAAATTTGTATGTGTGGAAAAATATATGAATTTTATCCTGCAGAATTCAATTGTCCTCTATCTCGATCGAGTTTGCCAATGAACACATCGGAGGGCCCCAACATCCGCGCAAGTGTTAACGTGCTGCCCACTTCCCTCCCATCCATGATAACTCTTTATCTATCGCAGTTACGAGAAAAAGTTATATAATAAAAAATGTGTATTTTTACATAACAAATATCTTTTGTTTGAAATTTTTTTTTCTATCTGCAACCGTTTTCATGAAATGATCGATTAAACAATAAAAATGTTATAAATGAATAGACCTGACAACTTGTAAAAATTGACGTCGGATTCGGATTCAGCACTTCCGTTAACGTACATTCCATAGATAAAATGTACTTTTTTCCTAGCGCATATAGAAATAGGGTTAGCGTAGGGCGTACTATTTATATTTCCACTCTACAAAATAGCCTGAAACAACTTTTTGGTAGCATAAAATTTTTGTGAATTTTTTCAGATTTTTAAAATGGGGCTTTCGCTAATCTACTTTAAAAATTGATAAAAAATTGAAGAATTGACAAAAAAATCTGGAAAAAATCAAGGTGGACTTTTCATCAAGTAGAATCATGAAAAAAATGAAACGAATCTGAGATGGTCAGGGTTAAACCGGTCGAATTGACATGGAATGCCCCAAATAGAATATTGATTACCGACGTCGGTGGCCGAGTGGATTAGACGCAAGTCTAGTGTGCGAAAGGTTGTGAGTTCGATTCCCCGTGGAACCGAATTTTTCAACGGAAGGCTCCGGCGAGCGGGAGGTTGCTAATAGAGGAACCGCCTGTACCGGCATGGGTTTTCTGTGGTTTCCCCATGCTACTTCTATGTTCTATAGAAGTGCGAATGCGGTACAGTGTAGAATCCACAGCCGCATGCATAGGGTTGGATAGAGTGCCGAATGGGACCCGAAAAAGGGACTCCGAGGCCGTAAAAAAAAAAAAAAATTGAATATTGACGAGAATTCCCTAGAATTTTAATAGAATCCGTATATAATTTCTAGAGAAATTCAAATTTCTATTGAATTTTTTCATATGTGAACTTCAATCACTCCATTACTATATTGTGCACTGCCTGAAGTTTTTTCACCGCTTAATATCTACGTCTGTAAACTCAACTCCTCTTTTTGATCAATCTTCATCATTTTTGTGGGAGTAATTGCGCTAAAAAATGGGAGAAAATGACTGTAAAATGCAAAAGCCCACTGGAGGCCACGTAAGACCTTCCATACTCACAAATTTCCCGGCAATCGTCTTCCACTCTTTTCTCAAGAGCACTATAAATTTTCGTAGAGAAAAGTTCAAGTGCCGAAGAGAGGGAGGTGAATATCAGGCTTCCTCGGTTACTTCCAGTATAACGAGCCCCCGAAGCCCTGAATGTCATAAATTTTAAACAATGATACAACAAAAAATTCTGAACAGAGAGAACAATGATTTTTTCTTAACGAAAATGATGCGATCACTGGTAATGACCCATTCTCTATACCCGGAGAAAACCGGCTAATTGCGAATTGTACATGAACTCAATGAACAAATTGATAAATTCAGTTGTGAATTTATCAATTTGTTCAGCACGAAAGGAAACACGTTTTTCTCTACTTCCTATGTCCTTCAGATTGGCCAGCAAAAACGGAGGAGTTTCTTTTTAAAAAAAAGGTGGATCTATCATCACTGAGCAATCTCGTCACGCTTGCTCGACGATGAGTTTACTTAATTAGGCATTGACGGTACATATAGTTGCACTAAACGTTTGAAAGATGAAAATTTACTTTTGCTGAGTAGCTAATTATTTCGGTAATGAGTAGTTTTAAGAGAAAATGCCAGCAAACATTTTTTGTAGAAAATTGCATTCTTTAAAAAAAAAGTTCCACCAAAAATTTGCTGAAGGCTCTAGATTTGCTCATATTTCTCGAAAAGTTTAACGTAGAAAGAAAAGTAAGGCGATTTTCCGAAAAAAATTGTGGGGAAAATTGCTATTATGGAAAATTTGTGTTACCGGCCCATAAAATTTCATATCATGATGAAAACTTCGTTATCGGTAATGCGGAAATGATAAAACAGTGGGGAGTTGCTTCTTTGACTTTAATTGACTAGCATTGCGTAAGGAGAGAATAGAATGAGTTTAGGACGTGACAGGAGAATAAGTAAATCCAACTTGTAGATCACTTTTTGGTGAAAATCTTTAAATCTAAGGGAGATAACGACATTATTATAGAGACCTTTCTGTAGATCTTGTTTTTATTTACAAAAAAGGTCTGTACGTAAATTTTGTCATGTCGGTTAGATTCCGAGATAACGAAGTTTATATCATAACATTTTTTGTAAATCTTGCTGTGCTCTACAACAAGGCTTATTACAAAGAATGTAATATCTCGTTTCAATTCCAACATATGAAAAAAAACTGACTTCCAAGAACAAATAATTTTTTTTTCACCTATTACACCCCTAAGTTCTTCACAACACCAAAAAAATGTTTCTTCTGCGGATCGGAAATTTCCTGAATTTTATGATGAGAAGAAGAAAAATTGAATAAAATGTGGGGATCACCATAAAATGGACGTTTTAAACTTTCTTTTCGTGATTTTCACGATAAAATTAATCATGACATAAAAAACCATATTTTTTTCGAAAAATTGAGAAAATTTCCGATCAAATCTACATTTCCGAATATTTTTTCTTATGAATCATGGTACTGCATCATTCCAATTGAAAAATTTAGTTTTGAACGAGATAAAAAATTGAATCTGCTATATCTCTGTCAATTACCAAGTTATAAATCTCCGGCAATGCTCATTTTTCTTTTTTTTACTTGTATTTTACGATGAGAAAATAAAAATAACAGGGAAGACGAAACGGGGCAAAATAAAATGACGGGGCAATATGAAATGCGGGCAAAATGAAATAATGTAGATAACCCATCACTCGCACGATTTCGGGGACTTTTTTTTACTCTCTATTTCACTTCGACAGTAATAGATTGAGATCAGGTTACGCGGTTTTTTATTTTCATTTGGATGGAATTTTCTCCCTAGATTTTCTATCTGCGGACCAAGTACTGATGATGATCGCTCTTTCGATACTGAATACGTCTTCTTCATGTATTTTCTACACGAAAAACCTCGATAGCATATGTTCTACTGTTATCACACCACATGTGCGCTAATGCAAAAGTGTTATACACGAAGAGAAAAGTCAGAGAATTTTTGCACATGAAAATTTGCCTTTCGGCATTAGAAAATTTGACGTTTCATTACGAAATCTTCTTTATCGGCAAACGAAAAATTACTCGACAGACAAAAAAATTTTCTCCGGCCACAATTTTTTTTCCCCTTAATTATTCATTAATAACATCAACGTTATTCAAATTAATGTACTACAGTATCAACAAAAATGAGCCTTAAGCCAACGAATTATTTTTATAGATTTTTTTTATTGCATTTGTTCCACGATTACAGGGAATTACATTATCTTAAAACGTCATCACTGAATAATGTCAGTAATTTTCAACAATTTGTACGACCGGTTGTTTCACACTTTTTTTCTCATAAATTTGATATGGTTAATTACACTTTCAGAGAAAAATAAGCCCAATAATCCCTGATTGTCACATAATTCTACAGAACACGCGCTAACGTTACCCGACGTTGAAGACGTCATTTGTAAGTCTCCACTCGGGACTCCCGAGTGCAGCTATTCGACTCACTTCGGCGAGCCGAACGTTGCAGATGTTGCGCGGACACGTACGAGGATAGGAAGAATGGCAAAAATTACAGTGCTAGCACTAGAAAAATTCTCCAACTGCACAATAAAATTTCTAGTGTTACCAAGAATTACTCAAGTTTTTCCCCCAATTTTCTACAGAATTCCCCGCAAAATTGACACCGGAAAATTTTCTAGTGCCAGCTCTAGAATTTTTCTCGTGCTTCTTTGCAAAAATTGATCAACTTACAGCAAAATTTCCGTGCTGATATAGAATTTTTATTCTTATTTCGATTAAAATATGAGAGTTCGGCAGTTTGCGCCTCGTTTCTGGTGCCGAGCACTAGAATTTTTCCCCGACTTTTCTCTCCGTGTACTTCCCCAGAAAAAATTACCCCAACTGACAACAGCTGAAGCCACCCCCTGCCCTCATTACCCCAAAAACGCCATTCCAGGCCTTATCCACGGAATATGTAATAACCAGATATCCACCGGTGGTCACAACCTCCAAAGGCCATCGGACAATTCCCGTCTCCAAAACTCTAGCACAAGTGCCCAGAGGTCGGTCAACCCCCCGTGATCCTATCTACCCCTGCAACATGACACCGTAATTCTATAACTATATCCACCCCGATGTAATACACAATGTGGCATGCAATTTGTGCTGACGGGTTTTGGGTTTGCGTCCCGGCATGAGCTATCCGCAATAGCTATTTCACTTGGCGACGTTAATCAAGCTGAACGCTATAATATACGTCTGTTTGACCACCATTAATACTCGTCCAGTGTGTCAATCTATTTATCAAAATGGTGAGGTAGGGAGCAATTATCGCACGTTCCACTGCATATATGGGGATGTTGAGTCCGAATTCCCGCGACAAGTGAATATTCGACAGTGTATTGGATGGTGAATGAATGATTTGGTGATGAATCTTTTGATGGAATTGATAGTGGAGGAGCGAGAGTGATGAATGGCGTGTAGTGATGCCACAGAAGAGCAAGAGAAACAAGACGAGAATGGGCAGAAAGAGATGAGGCGAGAGAATATTTTTAGTTCCCTGACCCGTAAGGAGGAAGTTATTGTAATAAGCAATTAAAATGGTTAGGCAAATTTTACTAGGAGGCTACGTCCCCTGCTCACTGCGCTCGCCAACCCCATTAGGATCCCCATGATTCTTATTCTGACCCCTGTGACCCTTAATCTGATTTTCGTTAAACCTTTTTCTGACCCTCATTATACCCCTTGTGACCCTTATTTTTACCCTTCATTTCTGACTAGTGATGCCGCGAGACATTTCATGAGACATCACGAGATAAAACTTTGGAGAGATCATCTCGGTTTCAACGAACATGGAAATCTTTATGCTCTTGTCTCAGTTTCAAAATACGCAATATCGACTCCTCTCGTAATGACTCCAAGTCAAGTTATTTTATCTCGGTTTCCCGTTTTTCGCATTTTTTATATGTAGAAAACCGAGACGAGACAAACCGAGACAAAAACCGAGATTTTTATATTAAAAAACACAAAAAACTTGAGACCGAGATGAAAGTAATTACTCGGAGTCATCACGAGAGGAGTCGATACTGCGTATTTCGAGACTGAGACGAAAGCAATGATTTCCGTGTTCATTGAGAACGAGATCATCTTTCCAAAGTTTTGTCTCGTGAAGTGTCTTCCGGCATCACTATTTCTGACCCTTAATTTTGGAGTCTTAATTTCGCGCACCAAATTTTCATCGCCAAAAGTCGATTTGGATTTTTATAATATAGAGCGATATTGGGATCCTTATTTCAACCCTTGTGACGCTTAGTTTCGGACCCCCATGACTAGGGCTGGAGACTTCATTTAATAAAAAGTTTGATAACAAAATTGCTAGGGAACCATGCATGGGTTGCTTAGCAATTTTGTTACCAGACCTGCTACTGAATGAAGTCTTCGGTCTTACACATGACCCTCATTCGGACCCGTAATGTAACCTTGGTGATCCTTAATCTGACTCGTGTGACCCGCATTTGGATCTTTGATCTGACCCTCATTATAACCCTCATACTCTTTGTTTCTGACCCTTGGTTTTTGACTCCCATGGCCGTTATTTGGATCCTTACTCTTAACCTTGTGACCCTTCATTTGATCCCTTCGACACTTATTAAACCCTTAATCTGACCCTTGTTACCCTTACTTGAGCTCTTAATCTAACCCTTGTGTTCCTTAATAAGAAGTCGATTTGGAGGTTTACAATATAGAGAGATATTACCGACAAAATCCCGAAACTCGGTCTTAGTAGACGGAACCAAGCCATCATGACCAGACTCAGGATACTCTGAGAGAAAAACAGCAGAGTTCTCAAACAAGTCTTACATGTACCAAAAAAATCGTTTGTAAATAATTATCAAGAAAATCATTTTTTTCACATTTCATAACATTCTAGACCATTTTCAATCGAAATTAGAGAATCAAAAAATCGGGCAAATACAAGGCTTCAAAGCAAAATTATGTTAAACTAGCACCGACCCGGCCGCAAGCGGTCGGGTCGCTTTCTGTTTTCAGTCTACTAAATGACTTGAGATATTTGCCATGGATTGCTTTACATGTTTAATAATGCTCTTATTTGATATTGTTCGTTGATATCATCAAAGTATCGAACGAATACAAACTCAGATTTAGCAAATGAAAATAAGAAAAGTACAGAGCAAAAGTAGAAGCCAGGTCTCACTTGATTTTATGAATGGCTTACAATTTTCATACTTCAATTAATTCTCATTTATTACCATTTTGTGTTTGATTTTCATCGCTCACGCTTGTTTTGATTGAAAAATAGTGTCGTTTCGTCTGAGCGATTTAACCAGGCATTTCCCCACTTACCGACTGTGATTCTTTTAACAAATTATAGAATCCTGGGATTACCTCATTTTTAATAATATTCGATGACTTTTCATTTATTTGTCATTTCGTGTAATAATTAAAGAAATTATTCATTTTTGTCTCCTTGAATTTTCCGTCCCTGAATGTTTGTTAAAGTTCTTTTGGGGCACTTTTGTTTCCTCCATTTTTTTTACTTTCTTCATCCGATTAATTAAATTTTTCCCTCTAGTTCTAGTTGAATTTCTCCACCTTTCGATTATTGTTTTTTTACAGGCTCTATTATGATTTCCTCGCTCAACTATAAATATTCAATTGAGTTGTTTCTGAAGATTTCTGAATTCTAGGATAAAAATATTTTGGAGTTTCATGTAGATATTTGAATTTTTCTTTTTAAAATTCCTAGATTCTATTTTAAATCATCCTCATGAAAAAAAAATTGAATCTCCACCAGTGCCAAATTGAAGAAAACCAAATGATGAATCATCTCAGACATATAACTATATAACTATTTGAGGACATATAACTATTTGAGGATTCTAGGTCAAAAATTTTGGCTATTTATTCTCTCCTCATGCCAAGTATTTTTTCCAAGTTTACTGGAAGATTGATTGAATGAAAAAATTATAATTCATAATACACGGAGAGAAAAGTTGGATAAAAATTACCATGAAAATCATGGCGAAGTTTACTGTACGAATGGTAATCTTGGAGCGAAATGTAATTTGATGAAAAAATACCTGTTTGTGGAGGATATTTTATAATTCGTTCAGTAAAAAAAACATATGTATGCATGCAAAAATTATCCTCCTGTACACTAAAATTTCCCACACGNTAAGAAAAGTACAGAGCAAAAGTAGAAGCCAGGTCTCACTTGATTTTATGAATGGCTTACAATTTTCATACTTCAATTAATTCTCATTTATTACCATTTTGTGTTTGATTTTCATCGCTCACGCTTGTTTTGATTGAAAAATAGTGTCGTTTCGTCTGAGCGATTTAACCAGGCATTTCCCCACTTACCGACTGTGATTCTTTTAACAAATTATAGAATCCTGGGATTACCTCATTTTTAATAATATTCGATGACTTTTCATTTATTTGTCATTTCGTGTAATAATTAAAGAAATTATTCATTTTTGTCTCCTTGAATTTCCCGTCCCTGAATGTTTGTTAAAGTTCTTTTGGGGCACTTTTGTTTCCTCCATTTTTTTTACTTTCTTCATCCGATTAATTAAATTTTTCCCTCTAGTTCTAGTTGAATTTCTCCACCTTTCGATTATTGTTTTTTTACAGGCTCTATTATGATTTCCTCGCTCAACTATAAATATTCAATTGAGTTGTTTCTGAAGATTTCTGAATTCTAGGATAAAAATATTTTGGAGTTTCATGTAGATATTTGAATTTTTCTTTTTAAAATTCCTAGATTCTATTTTAAATCATCCTCATGAAAAAAAAATTGAATCTCCATCAGTGCCAAATTGAAGAAAACCAAATGATGAATCATCTCAGACATATAACTATATAACTATTTGAGGACATATAACTATTTGAGGATTCTAGGTCAAAAATTTTGGCTATTTATTCTCTCCTCATGCCAAGTATTTTTTCCAAGTTTACTGGAAGATTGATTGAATGAAAAAATTATAATTCATAATACACGGAGAGAAAAGTTGGATAAAAATTACCATGAAAATCATGGCGAAGTTTACTGTACGAATGGTAATCTTGGAGCGAAATGTAATTTGATGAAAAAATACCTGTTTGTGGAGGATATTTTATAATTCGTTCAGTAAAAAAAACATATGTATGCATGCAAAAATTATCCTCCTGTACACTAAAATTTCCCACACGGGTAGGGTATTTTTCCTTCCGAACGGAAGTTTTGTAATCGCTGAAATTTAAGTTTCCAATTTTTTGTGTTAGGGTAACTAAATAATGTAATTTTTAGATGGTGTCTGTATGTATGTGTATATATATGAATGTATGTGGTTCTTTTTCTTCATTTTTTTTCTCGAAATTTTCTTATAAGGGACGAATCGAATTTCATAAGTTTTTTCATGGTTATAGTCTTTAATAAGCTCTATTCATTGACACCAATTAAAATTTAATCTTTCATACAGATGCCAAAAATATATATTTTTAAAAAAATGTATTTTTCAACGATCCCTCAAAAAATTGTCATCAGAATGGAATTGGTTATGGCTCAAAAAATTGATAACGATATTCTCATCATTCTATCAGAATATGATGGGGGTCGCACAATTCATTGTTGAGTCACAGCAGATTGTTTATGCGATTTGAAGGAGGAAATCAGTCAGTCTGATTTGAAGAATCATTAGGGATATCAATTAAATCAGGGTTTCAAAAGTGTATGTCAATGTCTCCAAAATCAAGTTGAGTATCAAGTTGCTTATCAAGTTACGTAATACCGCCATGAGCTTATTATATAAAAATCTCTATTTCTATTAAACTCAGGTACGAGTCTATTACGTTGAACCCTTATCCATATTGATTCATTGTTCCGACTAACTTCTGACAGAACCTGGGTTAAGCGCTGGCTACATCCTGAATTAATCCTGATTAAATCCCGGCCATACACTAATTAAACCTTGATTAAACCTGGACTGAAAACGAATTCGAGTCGTGAGTGGGTCTGAATATAAAATTATTTGATAGAAGGAAATAATACACACAATTTTGATGACATTTCAGTTGATGATAGTACTATGACATGAAAAAATAGAAGAAGAGAATAGTGAAATAAGAATTTCAAAAAAGAAAACCCATTCAGAAGTAAATTGCTAATTTATTAGCAATAAATAGTATACTTCTTTATAAAAAAGTACCATTGTCCACTTGTTTTTCTTGCACTCATCTGAAAGTCATGGGGGCGAATGGAAGTGAAGTTTTACCAAACCCGTTTGGTAAAAATTATTTTCCTGTTACAGAAAAACTATACGAAACATTGAGCAATTATTCAGGCTCTGTGGCATCATTTTTGATGGAATGCAAGGTAAATTTTACAGTTTCAGCACAAATTACCATCACATTGTGTAAATTTTCCCCGGCCAACGGTGAAAAATTCATTATTCGTCTTGCACTTTTTCCCCCGACATAGGATGAAAAAGTACTGAAAATCGAGTTTGCTCCAAAATTCCTCAACATGTTTGGTAATTTTTCTATAACAAATTTCTCCGCGTAGAAAGCTTCATTCATCAAGTTGCATACTCTATTGTATGTTTCATATAATTGAAAGTAAGGTTATGAAGACGATTATTTATTCGAAACTAATTCCATTAATTCTGTTGAAAGAAATAAAGGAAATTTCATAATCTTGCTGATGTTGATTATTATAAAGAAATGCAACGATGACTCCCAAAAAAAGTTCGATGCACTTCATGGCAGAATTATTCGTTGAAATTGAATTCAATGATTTTATTCAACCCCACTTACCTTATTGGGTAAAAATTTTGGCTGTAATGTTTATATTTTCAAAGGAAGCAGACATTCATTCATCTTTTTTTTCCAAAAATTTCTCCCGCTTTTCATTTATTTTCATATTTTGAAACGACACAACGTTTGTTTACGCAGGTTATGAGATGCCACATGAATACGCGTGAATCGAGTGTCGCACATGTGGATTGGCCAAATTTGGCATTTGTGGTTACAACGATTCAAATTCCATGTTTGATATATCGAAACTCTGTGGTTTATCGATGTTTTTATTATCGATGTTTTTATCGACATTCTGATTTGATGTCATTTCTTCTTCACATGGGGAATGTTATATTAACTTAAATTGGATTTCTCAAATGTGCGAACCATATCCATCGTATATAGAGAACTCGACTCTCTATCGTTACGAATGATCAATTGTAAATCTCTTGGAATGATCATGGTCTCCTTGTTTTTATGAGCACTATTTTGGCACTTCCACTATTTTTACACTTTTTTCTCTGTGGTGATTGATTGATTTATTTATTTATCACAAAATTTGACGTCATTAATGGCTCAATTTTCATCAACACAAAATGTCATTTTTTTTCCCAATCTCGATACTCGACAGTTGTTTGCATTGATAATCGATATTTTCATTTTCGATTAAAAAAATCCATACCTCGCATTTCGAGAAATGGTCTTCTCTTTTAGTATAATTGATAACATGATCCTTCTCTTTTTCATCCACAGTTGTTACAATAATTATAATAATAGTGCGCATTAATATAATATAATACACCCATAATGAATGTAAAATATCTACCCTCAGTTATGCCCATGGTATTTCGTTAATTATACGTAAGCTTATCCAACCCCGTCCGGTCTCCTTTGTCCATACTCCGTGAACAACACTACGCGAAACAGTCGAAAATACTCCATGCACCATCCACCCCGAAAATTCCCCCGCCACTTTACCACTAATATTCACTCCTGAAAGAGAGAAATACACGCGTAAGAGTGAAATGAAGACACTCAAGTAGATGGTTACAATCTGGGAGACAATGCCCATTGTTTACGGCTTAGTTGTACGCTGAATGAAGAATCGTGCAGAAGGGGTTGCTCCAATCTCATTCATCCTCAACAACTGCCCGGTCGCACGATAACAAGACTCTAAGGATAACTTTTTTCTTCTTTGCGTCATATTGTTTGGTGGAGATACATTGAATTCAAGAATTTAGCGTTTAATGATGCAGAGGGAGACGCTGTGCTTGAGTGCTGAAGCGCCAGTTATGACACGGTTCATGCTGAGGACGGAAGAAATTCATTCGTAGAAATAAAAAGGTGAAATAGTACATTACGTTACAAGTGTTAAAAAGGGTAATGTTTTTAGAGACAGTTGTAGGATACGCGCAGCTGAGCGACAAACGAGATGAGCCAAGCGGAGGAAGCCTCACATTGTCCTCATGGTTCACATTGTTTTCTATTTTTAACTTCCTGAAAACCAGAAATTTATAGCAATTACTTCCAAAATCAAATATGGAATTTCCATGATTTGTCGACGATTCATGACCCCTAGAATCATTTTAATACGGTTTTGAAAACTTTTGTGTGTGTATGTGTGTGGGGATGCTTTTTAAAAGATAAAACAGCTGAATTTATTTTACTAAAATTCACTATATTTATACTTATTTTACACAGATTATGGATTTTCTACAGGGCTCGAAGACCCCGAGGAGACTGCACTTTGAAGAGACCATCTCGCTCTAAAAAAACATGGAAATTTTTGGGACTGTCCCAGTTTCAAAAGGCATACCGTCTCCTCTTGTCATGACCTGGAGATAATTTGTCTCGTCACAGTCATCACTTTTTCCGGTTTTTTATGTTTGGTCTCAGTTTTAGTCTTGGTTTCGGTATCTCGTACACGATAAAAATAGGAAAAAGGAGCGAACGAGACGAGATAAATTTTCTTCGAGTTGTAAAAAGTTGAGTCAATGCTATGCCTTTTGAGACTGAGAGAGTCCCTAAAATTTCCATGTTGTTTTAGAGTGAGACGATTTCTCCAAAGTGAAATCTCGTTTGAGTCTCGTGCGCACCCCTAGTTTTCTAAAATAAACTGTCTAAGCCGTCCAATGCCTTTCGTAAAAACTTCGTCTACCGTCTATGTATATTTCGACAACCAACTCTCGGAATCAACTAACTACCCAGTCTCACCCTCATTCCTTAAATATACTGCTCTATTCTCCTAGCGTCTTTCCCCCGCTAGCACGCACTTTCTGGGCCTTACTCGCTATTTCCATATTTCGAACTTTCTCGAAACGTGGCGGCGTGGGTCAGCAAGAAGGTCGGGTGGCGTCGATGAGGGTGCTCCGGCGTTAGTACAATAAAATAATAAAACCCTACATCTTAACTTAATCCTACGGCTCGTCTAAATCTTACCGCAATAAATGCCTTAATAAAATAATATTCCAATCGCCTGTAATATTTTGCAATGAGCAACCCCTCTTGCGTAATTCCACAAGGTCTAGACTAGCTACAACTAAGGTGTCCGCGTAGTTCCCCACGATCGAGACATCCTTACACCTAAAATTTTCCATTACATGAATGTGGTCAAAATTTTGCCCAGTGAAATTTTTTGAACAAATGAAGCATTTCGAATAATGATTGTAGTGTTCAGTGAACAAAGGCACTTCCAGGTTTCAATTATGCCAGGAATTGGAAACTTTCAATACCTGACATAATTAAATAATTCCAGAATTAAATCACTATTAATTTCGCCCTCCCTTTCAATTTCAAACTGCACCGTAAGAATTCAGGCATGAGCAACCCTGAAATCCATGCAATCCATTCTCTCCGCAACTAGTGGATTAATTAAACCGAATTGATACATGGATACGTGCATCATTTCCTCGTCCCTGAGACGGCCCAGACCCTAGTCATCAACAATTAGCGATTGGAAACTACTGAGGTATTGCTCGGATACTGCAATTATAGACGCACGAATGAAACCAGAGTGCATCCCACTGAACATGATGTATACAAAGTAAACACTATTGAGCGATAGAGTGTGTTTGTGGATTTACATCAGCGTAAGGTTCGTACCTTGAGATACAGGTCGAAATAAATTGTTTTAACATTTTATACACTTTTCTATGATGGATTTTTTCTCAAGTCGACCACACATTTTTTCTATCTTCGCAAATTTATCGAAAAATTTTCTCACGGGATTTGTACATTTTTTGGAGGTTTTTATGAATGTTTTCGAAATGGTGATTTTTTTGTCCATTTTCCAATACTTGTAAAGAAAATAATAATTTTCAATACATTAAAACCAATTATTTTTCTCAGTTTTGCCATTAAAATGCGTTCAGATTGGTTCAACTAAAAATAAATGCTACACGGAGAGAAGAGCGATGGTAAAGAGACCCATGTCAAATTAACGACTTGTATGTATTCTTAAAATTTAGGAAGCATTACTATGCTATGGTAATGATTCCTATGGGGGATGGTATTACATACTATGGGCCATAGTAAGTCTCTCGATGGGAATGAAGCCTATGAACATAGGAGAAATTACTAGATTGAATAGTACCCTCTACCATGTTACAGGGTGGAGTGTACTATTAATTATGGTAAAGAGACCCATAGTCGTTTGGTAAAGTTTACCATAGTTTATAGGAGAGATTACCATGCACTATGGTAATATGACCTATATTATATGGTAAAACGTGAAAAAGTCATAAAATGTCACGAATATAAAAGATAATGATCACTAAACTATATCATGATAATGATGAGTATAATGAGATAGAAATTTCAAGTGGGATATATATTTATAAAAATTTTTCTTCTCGCATACCCTTTCGGGTCTTTACGATTTGTTCCCTTGCCACCACCCAAACCCCTGGAGTATTCTTGTAATTGTTGAATTCTTGTAACAAGAATAACTTGATTATTTGGCTCTACGATTACGATATTGATCAAATGTAATTGAGGATCAGCCTCGGTCGGCATCATCAATATTACGTTTTCCCTGAAATTATGTCCCAAATAATTGAGCGAGCTTACTATTGTAGTATCTCCAGATCGATTGGACGGGAGAACTGGCAGAAAATGACGATAATTTGGATCAAATTCTAATCTCATGTTAAGAGCTGGCCCAGGGAGAAAAGGTGGTGGTAAAGACTTGTTGATGAGCAACCGATAATTCAATTTTAATTGTGCCTTGATGGCTATTTTTAGTATTTTCTACGATATCGAGAAAAGGAGAGATTACCATGTATAAATAGTACTGATTACCATCCACATGGTACCATGTTGGTTTTTACCATGTATAAATAGTACTGATTACCATCCACATGGTAATCTCTCCGATAATAATGGTTGTCGTTGCTATATTGTATAGTAATGCCTACCATGTTCGAATGGTATTGATTACTATACAACATAGTACGCTTTACTGTTGAACATAGTAAAAATTACTATTGAGATTGACTTAGAAACCCTTTTACCATAATTTATGGTAACCTCTACCATATAAAAGTAACCCCTACCATTCACTTTTCTCCGTGTATGAGAATGGATCATAACGATCCATGCTCATCATCATTTCCTCCAATAATTATTTAATTGAAAACCTTGATTATTTTGCGACAAATTCTTCTTGAATAAACCTATATTTTAATTACTATTTTCTTTCTTGTCTATATCCTTTGACACATCGGTACACTTCAGTGTTTTACAGCAGGAAACCGTTCTCGAATAATATTTAATTAATATTTATTTAAATATAAGTTACGACCGTGACTAACTGACGAATCAAAAAACTGTGAGAATGTTCAATTTGCGTTTTTGAGTTAGCAACGAGTTGCAGCCCCAAAACGAAGGCAGATGCCAGTACAAAGCGAAACAGGACAGTCGGTCCTCCCTCGAGAACAAATTAAAATATTTGCTCCAACTTAGTGGCGCGTACACTGGACCTAATCAATACCTCATGTCGTGTAGACGTTAAGCGGTTCATCAATAGGGAACTTGCATGTTTTAAAAATTTTTTTTCCTCAAGTATATGCTCTCAAGAACTGATATTTGATAAGGAAATACACGGAAAATAGTTTAATAATTATTTATTCGCTTTTAAAAATTGCATTTTTTAACCGTTTTAAAAAGGCCTGTGACATCAACTCATCGGAAGCCGAAATTTTCGTGTGGCGCCGTCAAGCGGTTCAGTACAGCTGCTGAAATCTGGGAAACTACTCTGTACATGTATTTGGCTCCAAAATGTCAGAAAAACCGGATCGAGTGATGAAAGTCCCTTATAATAGTATATTTCGTAACGAGTTGAAAAAATTGGTTTTTGGCGAGTGGGAGGTTTATATCACGAGCCGAAGGCAAGTGATATAATCCCACGAGGTAAAGAACATTTTTTCACGAGTTACGAACAATATTTTTCATCACAATGTGGCGGAAATTGGACTTTTAGGCACGCGGAGCGTGCCACAGCGTGATGAAAATATTGTTTTGTACCAGGATGTACGAATACAATAGTGAACATTATACAACCACGGCTTCTGACACTGATTTAAAGTCATAAAATCTATCAACATAGTCACGTCTACCGTTGGTAAATTTCCCGAGCAAGCTTTTTAAAAATTATTTTTCAGCACAAACTTCATTTATTAGTACCAATATATTTTTTATATCCACTTTTAATAATTATGTCAAACATAACCCCCTCGATTTGTTTTGGTTGAACGTCTCACACTTGGAGAGGCTAGAATAATTCAAAATAGCACTGCTAGTAGTCGGAACGGGAACTTGATTCCGGTGAGTTGACGTCATGACCCCAAAAAAGTGTTCAAAATTGATGCATTTTGAATCAGTTATTACAAAATATCCAGACCACCTTTCGCAAAACTTTTTATTCTGGAATGGTTCATAGATTACAAAGACTATTTATTTAAAAATATTCGAAATGTAGACTCTATATAAGTTCCCTATGATATTATGGTTCTATTTACAAATCAGGAATGATATTCCATGGATCTTTTTCCTTTACTAACACCATTTTGAGTGAACACCCCGTGACCTACTCAGCCAAACGAGTTAGCGGTCAACTTGGCGATCCGAGGGTTTATCGTAGATTCGTTGAGTTGTCTGATTTTGTTTTTCAATTTAATTCCTTTGGTTGGCTATATCCCCCTATCTTTGGGTGGAGGGCAAGTGCCCTCCATCACTTTTCCAAAAAATTGTGTTTAAGCCCCATCTCTTCAATGTTTTGAAAAGCTCGAATTCAGAACAACACATCCAATTTTCTTTTTTAACCACTCTCCAATGTTTCTGTGGCAACTCCAAATCTAGACAATTTTTTGTTCTAGCTCATCGTGGATTCTCTCAAACTGATGTACACACTGTGATGCGTCTTGACCTTGTAATTGTTCTTTGTTTCGGATATATCGATTTTATTCCTGTGGAATTCCATTATATGACCTCATCTTAAGTAACTGAATCCAAAATATAGTCGCTGTCCGACAATTTCTTAATTCAGTTCGATGTAGATAGATAATAATTTCAATTAACAATTAACTTCATTTTCAAAAGGTTAACTACCTTCAAAAATTAATCCTTCTGATATCTTTATTCAAATTGACATTCAATTTCAGTCCACTTAGGCAACATTTTTCACTTACGATCGGATAGTCGATTAACAATACCGTAAGGGCGTCAGTTCTCGGACGGGTAAGGGTAACTCGACCATCAATAACCGATTCTTCGGTTTTTTTTCGTCAAATATGAAGTTTGCGGTTTTCATAGTCATTTTTGATGTTTTTGGGACAAGAACACGTTTGATTTTTTATGTCGCGCCGTGCAATAAGTCGAGTTTATCGCACGCTGCGCTTCGCGCAGCCTGCTCAAAACTCGACTTCTGCACGACTTGACATAAAATATTATAGAATACTCGGTAATAAATTTCGTTTTCAACGAATGTGTGTACTGACCTCGCTTTCGGCTCGGCCTGTAAACTACACATTCCTTGAAAACGAAATTTGTGCCCTTGTACTCTAATGTACTATATTAAAAAAGTTCGGGATTCGATAAATATTTGTTAAAACAAAACACAGCAAAATTGACCCACTTCAGTTCTCGGACGAAGTGAATGAGAGGGGTTTGGGAGAAGGAAAAATATAGGAAATCAATTGTAAAAACTATTTTTGTCAGATCTATTCTCATTCCAACAGCCATAAACTTATTACACACTAAATGATAACCGTGAACAACCATTATTATTATGAAATAAGAGTAATTGAGCCAAGAAATTTCATCAGTTTGTGAACGGAATTCTGCAATTGATCCTTAGTGACGGCAAACCCCCTATCAGCCATATAACAAATCCATTCTACTAGTTTCTTCTCATAAAATTCTCCCACAATCCACTCAGGGCCAGGTCTGTTGATCCCAGCTTTTGTCTTGCCATTCGCCTTGTCGTATAAGGTTGACTTAGGGATATTATATTCTTCCTGGCCACAATATTCTTTGCTGACTGATCCCAAAGAACTTCCTCTTCTGATCGCCGTCAGAGCACTTTCTAACTGCTCAGGAGTATACTCTGGTGCTTTTGATTTTCTAAGTCGCGAAAGCGTCGCAGGCCTGAAAGAATCGAAGAATGGATGATTTTTTTTTGTTATTATTCTTGGGAATCATTATTTTTTTTCAAAAACGTGAGAAGAATGTCTCCATGAGAATAAGAGCACTGACAGGGATGAACGCCTGTATGAATAAATTTAATGAAAAAATTTAGCGCTTTCTCCGAGATTTTTTTTCAGCAATTTTAGCAACAAAAACGAATAAAAATTTAGCAGAAAAAAATTCTAATATTTACACCTATGAATTTCATTTAACATCTCAAAATCTATTTACTTTTTTCAAACCGAATATCTCTTGGACAAATGAAACGGTAAAATTAGATAAAATTCTATACAGGGTGTCCCGCAACCGATCACTTTCCTCGGAAGGTATTGTAGAGGATGAAATTTGGGATCGAAAGTTCCCGTTCGGTTTTTCGATCAGACCATTTTTTTTTGGTTTTTCATTTTTTAACTTTGTCTGACTTTTTATTTTTAAACATTCTGTTAATACTTATTCCAGGGCCGAAAAATATTTTTTTACAGGGTTCATATTTTTTGGAAAAAACGCGTTTTTTTATGTAGTACATCGATACGTAGCCACCAGACCCTTTCCAGCCCATTAGCACCGCGAATTAATTTGCAAAAAGATAAAATCATGAAACCGAAGAATTTTCTTTCCTTTATTTTTGGGTTTTTCTCATGACTACGATTAGTTCTATTAATTGGGGTCCCTCACGACCTCAATCATTTTCGATGAAGAAAGGGAATTATGCAATAAATTGTCATTTTCTTTAGTTCTTCGTCAGGAAATCCTTTTCATGTGCTTTATTAAGCCTCTCACCGATCTATCATTTTCAGAATCATTTTCGAAAACAGGAATGGTAAAAACGAAACCCTAATTTTTTTTTCTTCGGCTTTTAGAAATGGTTTTGGAAGCATGGGGATAAAATGGGGAGTTTGTGAGTTGATGGGAGAATAGATGGATAACGCTTTTGATTACTGATATGGAAAAAAATGAAAAACAAAGAAAAAAGAAATAATTTTAATGGTAATTTCCTTTTTGGCTTTTGAGAATGATTTTGGAAGCTCAGCGATAAAGATGGGGAGTTGGTGAGTTGATGAATGGATAGATGGATGACGTGTCTGATTACCGACATAAAAAAAGCAAAAAACAAAGAAAAAAATAATAATTCCAATTTTTATTTCGTTTTTCGTTTTTAGGATTGATTTTGAACGCGTGGAGATAAAGATGGGCAGCTTGTGAGTTGATGGGAGGGTAGATGCGGACATGAAAAAAAGCGAAAAACAAAGAAAAAAAACGATAACTCCAATTTGAATTTCTTTTTTTGCTTTTGGAAATGATTTTGGATGGGCGGCGATAATGATGGGGAGTTTCTGAGTCGTTAGGAGGATAGATGGATGACGTGTCTGATTAGCAAGATAAGAAAAAAGCGAAAAACAAAAAAAAAAACATGATAATTCCAATTTTAATTTCTTTTTTGGCTTTTGGAAATGATTTTGGATGCGCGGCGATAAAGATGGGGGGGAGTTTGTGAGTCGATGGGAGGATCGATGGATAACGTGTCTCATTATCGACATGAGAAAAAAAAGGGAAAAACAATGAAAAAAAGAGTCGAGGGTCATGAGGGTCACTTGGGGAAGAGTCAAGTATCACAAGGGTCACTTGAAGAGAGTCAAGCATCATGAGGGTCACTTGGGGGAGAGTCAAGTATCACGAGGGTCACTTGAGGGGACAGTGAAACGTCACGAGGGTCACTTGAGGGGAGAGTGGAGTATCACGAGGGTCACTTGGAGGTGAGTCAAGCATCACGAGGGTTACTTGAGGGAAGAGTGAAGCGTCACGAGGGTCACTTGGGGGTGAGTCGAGGGTCATGAGGGTCACTTGGGGGAGAATCGAGGGTCATGAGGGTCACTTGGGGGAGTTTCTGAGTCGATGGGAGGGTAGATGGATGACGTGTCTGATTACCGACATAAAAAAAAAGCGAAAAACGAAGAAAAAAAATTCTAATTTTAATTTCTTTTTTCGCTTTTGGTAATGATTTTGAACGCGAGGAGATAATGATGGGGAATTTCTTAGTCGTTGAGAAGATAGATGGATGACGTGTCTGATTACCAACATGAAAAAAAGGGGCAAACAAAGAAATTAATTGCAATTTTAATTTCTTTTTTCGCTTTCGGAAATGATTTTGGAAGATAGTCCATAAAGACTATCCAGTCCAGAAGATTTTATAGTTGGATTATATGTTTCTGAAAGTGCTGATTCTCAATATGAAGTCCGTTTTTACCAAAGCAGGTGCCTTCTATTTGTTCATAACAATTTAATTGTTTAAAAGGAGATATTGCAAAAACTGTCGGAAATACAAAAGAAGTTGACAAACAAAAATTGTTCGTCATTTTAAAATACGAATTTTTTGTCATATTACTTTTTTCGATAACTACTACGGATGAAAAGATATTTGAGGCAAGAGTGGAACGAGCGGTACGTTAGCGCGGGCGCACAGCGCGAGCGCACTCGACGCGTTTTGTCGAAAACTCGAAGATAGAAAAAATTGTTTCAAATAAAAAAGATTTGTCATGAAATGTTGCATCAGATAAGTTTTGTGACATTTTTTGCTGCTCATAATAGTTTACGAAATATTTACATTTTCGCGTTGCATAACGGGGAAAATTGATGATCCGGTCAACTTTCAATTGCAATCATCTCATAAACTATTGTGATTAGGGGAATTAGTTTATCTACAAAATTTATGCATCATCAAACGAAGAACATTTTTTGTATAAATTTCTTTTCTCTATCTCTTTTTATTCGCGAAATATCTACAGTGAAAGTTGGAAATGAGACCGGTTACGTCCATACGCTAATGTCATTCTGTGTCCCCTGATATGTCAAGAAGCTTTTATTGTTGGATTATTATTGTTGGCGTTTGTAAGTTACTGGATTGCTGGCAGGCTTAGTAACCAAAGAGGAAAAAATTAGAGCAACAATATTTTGTTGTGCTACGTTTCTTTTTTGATGGCCCTGAAAAGGGCCGATTGTGATGTTGTTTATGCTGGGAGTTGCTGGAAATGGCCTCCTCCAGCAGCCACGCAGGCATGAATC
>NW_021680508.1:130955-143605 GCF_001412515.2 Diachasma alloeum
ACTTCACGTCTAACCCCGGCAAAGAATCAAACACGAATGACTCTCCCTCTCCAGAATACATAAAGTCGACCTGTCATTTCCTTCGTTTACCACTGACGGAACCTTCTAGAACCGTCTAGAACCATCCGTGTTTACATCACGAGAGATGACGATGGAAATAAAATAAATAAAACTGTTTTTGTTTTATTTCCATCGTCATCGCTCGTGATGTAAACACAGACGGTTCTAGACGGTTCTAGAAGGTTTCGTCAGTGGTAAACAAAGGAAATGAGAGGTCGACTTTATGTATTCTGGAGAGGGAGATTCATTCGTGTTTGATTCTTTGCCGGGGTTAGACGTGGAGTGAAAAGACATGGATAATTACACAGCAAGCGAATACGCTGATATGCACCTGATGTATGGCGCATGTGAGGGTGACGCAGCAGAGGCAGCACGGAGGTATTGCACGGATTACCCCGAACGACGACATCCATATCCACAAGTGTTCCTGGCTGTGGATAAGCGCATGCGAGAGAACCAGATGGTGCCACTAGGTCACTGAGGTGGACGCAACGTCATTGTGACGTCGAGGAAGAAGTCTTGGCGCGTGTAGAGGAAGACCCGACAACGAGTTGTCGGAGGATCGAGAAGGCGATGGGCTGCCCGAAGTCAATGGTGAATCGCATCCTGCTGGAGAATTCTCTCCACCCATTCCAATACACAAGAGTTCAGAAACTCGAGCCACGAGATGCAGAGCAGCGCCTGAACTCAAGAGTTTCTGGCCTTGCATTACCGGAATGAAAACTTTTTGGCCCAAATCATGTGGACAGACGAATGTCTGTTTACCAGAGAAGGCATTTTCAATCACCATAATTTACATAATTATGCTGTTGAAAATCCTCACTCGGTGAAGGAAAAAATTTTTAGACACGGTGGAAAGTGAACGTGTGGGGAGGAATAGTGGGTGATCGTGTGTTCATTTCCAAGCTACCGAATTATGTGAATGTGAGTACTCATCAAGCCCGCATTCACACACATATGATATCGAGGCGGAAAAATAATAGTTTTATCCTTTTTTGTTTTCAACAGGGCCAAGAGTACCTCGAATTCGTTACACAGACTCTTCCTCAAATACTGGACGATGTATCACTCGAAGGAAGACCTCGGTGGTTCCAGCAGGATGGAGCACCCCCTCACTGTGCTCGAACCGTCACCGACTTTTTGAATGCGCAGTTCCCTGGATGTTGGTTCGGTCGTTATGGCCCGCTCCACTGGTCTGCACGGTAAACCTACTCGAGAAAAATAAAGTGTTCCGGAAAATTATGAATTTCTATCCTTATTAGATCCCCGGACTTGACTCCGCTAGACTTTTTCCTTTGGGGCTATCTAAAAGAANCCAGTGGAGCGGGCCATAACGACCGAACCAACATCCAGGGAACTGCGCATTCAAAAAGTCGGTGACGGTTCGAGCACAGTGAGGGGGTGCTCCATCCTGCTGGAACCACCGAGGTCTTCCTTCGAGTGATACATCGTCCAGTATTTCAGAAAGAGTATGTGTGACGAATTCGAGGTACTGTTGGCCCTGTNCCTACTCGAGAAAAATAAAGTGTTCCGGAAAATTATGAATTTCTATCCTTATTAGATCCCCGGACTTGACTCCGCTAGACTTTTTCCTTTGGGGCTATCTAAAAGAACAAGTCTACGAGACAGAGCCAGAGACCGCGGAGGAACTGGATTGCATGCGGCCGCAACCAATGTCAGTGCTGAGATGCTCCAACGTGTGAGGGTGGACGTCCTACGGAGGATTCATGCCTGCGTGGCTGCTGGAGGAGGCCATTTCCAGCAACTCCCAGCATAAACAACATCACAATCGGCCCTTTTCAGGGCCATCAAAAATGAAACGTAGCACAACAAAATATTGTTGCTCTAATTTTTTCCTCTTTGGTTACTAAGTCTGTCATCAATCCAGCAACTTACAAACGCCAACAATAAGAATCCAATAATAAAAGCTTCTTGACATATCAGGGGACACAGAATGACATTAGCGTATGGATGTAACCGATCTCATTTCCAACTTTCACTGTAGATATTTCGCGAATAAAAAGAGATAGACAAAAAAAATTCATACAAAAAATGTTCTTCGTTTGATGATGCATAAATTTTGTATATAAACTAATTCCCCTAATTACAATAGTTTATGAGATGATTGCAGTTGAAAGTTGACCGGATCATCAATTTTCCCCGTTATGCAGCGCGAAAATGTAAATATTTCATAAACGATTATGAGTAGCAAAAAATGTCACAAAACATATCTGATGCAACATTTCATGACAAATCTGTTTTATTTGAAACAATTTTTTCAATTTTCTTCGAGTTTTCGACAAAACGCATCGGAGTGCGCTCGCGCTGTGCGCCCGCGCTAAAGTACCGCTCGTTCCACTCTTGCCTCAAATATCTTTTTATCCATGGTGGTTATCGAAAAAAGTAATACGACAAAAAATTTGTATTTTAAAATGACGAACAATTTTTGTTTGTCAACTTCTTTTGTATCTCTGACAGTTTTTGCAATATCTCCTTTTAAACAATTAAATTGTTATGAACAACTAGAAGGCACCTGCTTTGGTAAAAACGGACTTCACATTCAGGATCAGCACCTTCAAAAACATAGAATCCAACTATAAAATCTTCTGGACTGGATAGTCTGTGTGGACTATTTTCCAAAATCATCTCCGAAAGCGAAAAAAGAAATTAAAATTGCAATTAATTTCTTTGTTTTCCGTTTTTTTTTTCATGTTGGTAATCAGACACGTCATTCATCTATCTTCTCAACGACTAAGAAATTCCCCATCATTATCTCCTCGCGTTCAAAATCATTACCAAAAGCGAAAAAAGAAATTAAAATTAGAATTTTTTTCTTCGTTTTTCGCTTTTTTTTTATGTCGGTAATCAGACACGTCATCCATCTACCCTCCCATCGACTCAGAAACTCCCCCAAGTGACCCTCATGACCCTCGATTCTCCCCCAAGTGACCCTCATGACCCTCGACTAACCCCCAAGTGACCCTCGTGACGCTTCACTCTTCCCTCAAGTGACCCTCGTGCTGCTTGACTTTCCCATAAGCGACCCTCGACTCTTCCCCAAGTGACCCTCATGACCCTCGACTCTCCCCCAAGTGACTCTCATGACCCTCGACTCTCCCCCAACGAACCCTCATGACCCTCGACTCACCTCCAAGTGACCTTCGTGACGCTTCACTCTTCCCTCAAGTGACCCTCATGACCCTCGACTCTCCCCATAATTCCTTTTCTTCATCGAAAATGATTGGGGTCGCGAGGGACCCCAATTAATAGACCTAATCGTAGTCATGAGAAAAACCCAAAAATAAAGGAAAGAAAATTCTTCGGTTTCGTGATTTTATCTTTTTGCAAATTAATTTGCGGTGCTAATGGGCTGGAAGGGGTATGGTGGCTACGTGTCGATGTACTACATAAAAAAACGTTTTTTTTCAAAAAAATATGAACCCTTTGAAAAAATATTTTTTGGCTCTGGAATAAGTAGTAACAGAATGTTTAAAAATAAAAAGTCAGACAAAGTTAAAAAATGAAAAACCAAAAAAAAAATGGTCTGATCGAAAAACCGAAGGGGAACTTTCGATTCCAAATTTCATCCTCTGCAATACCTTCCGAGGAAAGTGATCGGTTGCGGGACATCNTTTTTATCCATGGTGGTTATCGAAAAAAGTAATACGACAAAAAATTTGTATTTTAAAATGACGAACAATTTTTGTTTGTCAACTTCTTTTGTATCTCTGACAGTTTTTGCAATATCTCCTTTTAAACAATTAAATTGTTATGAACAACTAGAAGGCACCTGCTTTGGTAAAAACGGACTTCACATTCAGGATCAGCACCTTCAAAAACATAGAATCCAACTATAAAATCTTCTGGACTGGATAGTCTGTGTGGACTATTTTCCAAAATCATCNAATGGTCCAAAAAACGAATAGAATTTTCCAATAGAATTCTAATGGAACTCTAAGAGAATTTTCATAGAATTTCACTAGAAATGCAATAGAATTTCTCAGAGAAAGTGCCAAGTTTTTCTGTTAAACTTCTTCATGCGTGCGATTGAGGTTAAGCACATGGATAAATACCTCCGAGAACTGAACCCACCTCGCGTTTGGTGGATTCAGATCTCGGACCCTCAATTTCTCCAATAATTTAGATGCTAGGAAAAAATGTCGAACGCACAAATTGTCGAATGAGAATGCGAAGGTGCCGCCATCTGGCGGCGATGCACTGAAATGTTGTAGGATGGTAAAAAAGGGTTTTAAAGTAAAAAATGAGTAAATAAATATGAAAAAATCATTTTCGGGTGCAATTCATGATTTAAAACCCTTTTAATGAGTATTGGGCATCTTCGAGGTTGCTCCGGATCCCCCCCCCCACTACACCGCAGCTCGGGTTATAATTTTCCACGGGGAATAATCATGTTTCTGGAGTCTGGGATGCATCTCTTGTGAAATCCACGTGGTCACGATGAGGTCTGGATATTTAAACCATCCCTNTCATGACCCTCGACTCTCCCCCAAGTGACTCTCATGACCCTCGACTCTCCGCCAACGAACCCTCATGACCCTCGACTCTCCGCCAACGAACCCTCATGACCCTCGACTGACCTCCAAGTGACCCTCGTGACGCTTCACTCTTCCCTCAAGTGACCCTCATGACCCTCGACTCTCCNTACACCGCAGCTCGGGTTATAATTTTCCACGGGGAATAATCATGTTTCTGGAGTCTGGGATGCATCTCTTGTGAAATCCACGTGGTCACGATGAGGTCTGGATATTTAAACCATCCCTAGGTCACTCTTAAACATTCTTTGAATGAATTCTCGGGGAATAAACATGTCCTTGGCAACTCTGGAGCATGTACTTTGAAATCCATGGGGTCCCGATGACCACTGGATTTTCAAACCACCCCCCAAGTCATTCCTACGCTTTTTTCAATAATTCCACGGGAAATAAACGTGTCCTTGAAGACTCTGGAGCATGTACTTCGAAATCCCCGGGATCCCGATGACCACCGGATTCCCAAATCACGCACCAAGTCTCTCTTACACATTTTTCGATTAATTCCTCTGAGGATAAATGTGTTTTTGGAATCTCTGGAGCATGTATTTCGAAATCCCCGGGTTCCCGATGACCACTGGATTTCCAAATCACGCACCAAGTCCCTCCTATACATTTTATAAATAATTCCTCGGGTGATAAACGTGGTTTTGGACACTCTGGAGCGTATACTTTGAAATTCACGGGGTCCCGATGACCACTGGATTTTCAAACCACCCCCCAAGTCATTCGCACGCTTTTTTTCAATAATTCCACGGGGAATAAACGTGTCCTTGAAGACTTTGGAGTATGTGCTTCGAAATCCCCGGGATCCCGATGACCACCGGATTCCCAAATCACGCACCAAGTCCCTCTTACACATTTTTTGATTAATTCCTCGGGGGATAAACGTGTTTTTGCAATCTCTGGAGCATGTATTTCGAACTCCCCGGGGTCCCGATGACCACTGGATTTCCAAATGACGCACCAAGTCCCTCCTATACATTTTATAAATAATTCCTCGGGGGATAAACGTGGTTTTGGACACTCTGGATCGTATACTTTGAAATTCACGGGGTCCCGATGACCACTGGATTTTCAAACCACCCCCCAAGTCATTCGCCCGCTTTTTTTCAATAATTCCACGGGGAATAAACGTGTCCTTGAAGACTTTGGAGTATGTACTTCGAAATCCCCGGGATCCCGATGACCATCGGATTCCCAAATCACGCACCAAGTCCCTCTTACACATTTTTTGATTAATTCCTCGGGGGATAAACGTGTTTTTGCAATCTCTGGAGCATGTATTTCGAAATCCCCGGGGTCCCGATGACCGCTGGATTTCCAAATGACGCACCAAGTCCCTCCTATACATTTTTTAAATAATTCCTCGTGGAATGAACATGTTTTTGGAACCTCTGGAGTATGTATTTCGAAATCCTCGGGGTTCCGATGACCACTGGATTTTCAAACCACCCTCCAAGTCATTCGCACGCTTTTTTTCAATAATTCCACGGGGAATAAACGTGTCCTTGAAGACTTTGGAGTATGTGCTTCGAAATCCCCGGGATCCCGATGACCACCGGATTCCCAAATCACGCACCAAGTCCCTCTTACACATTTTTTGATTAATTCCTCGGGGGATAAACGTGTTTTTGCAATCTCTGGAGCATGTATTTCGAAATCCCCGGGGTCCCGATGACCACTGGATTTCCAAATGACGCACCAAGTCCCTCCTATACATTTTATAAATAATTCCTCGGGGGATAAACGTGGCTTTGGACACTCTGGATCGTATACTTTGAAATTCACGGGGTCCCGATGACTACTGGATTTTCAAACCACCCCCCAAGTCATTCGCCCGCTTTTGTTCAATAATTCCACAGGGAATAAACGTGTCCTTGAAGACTTTGGAGTATGTACTTCGAAATCCCCGGGATCCCGATGACCATCGGATTCCCAAATCACGCACCAAGTCCCTCTTACACATTTTTTGATTAATTCCTCGGGGGATAAACGTGTTTTTGCAATCTCTGGAGCATGTATTTCGAAATCCCCGGGGTCCCGATGACCACTGGATTTCCAAATGACGCACCAAGTCCCTCCTATACATTTTATAAATAATTCCTCGGGGGATAAACGTGGTTTTGGACACTCTGGATCGTATACTTTGAAATTCACGGGGTCCCGATGACCACTGGATTTTCAAACCACCCCCCAAGTCATTCGCCCGCTTTTTTTCAATAATTCCACGGGGAATAAATGTGTCCTTGAAGACTTTGGAGTATGTACTTCGAAATCCCCGGGATCCCGATGACCACCGGATTCCCAAATCACGCACCAAGTCCCTCTTACACATTTTTTGATTAATTCCTCGGGGGATAAACGTGTTTTTGCAATCTCTGGAGCATGTATTTCGAACTCCCCGGGGTCCCGATGACCGCTGGATTTCCAAATGACGCACCAAGTCCCTCCTATACATTTTTAAAATAATTCTTCATGGAATGAACATGTTTTTGGAACCTCTGGAGTATGTATTTCGAAATCCTCGGGATTCCGATGACCACTGGATTTCCAAACCACCCTCCAAGTCATTCGCACGCTTTTTTTCAATAATTCCACGGGGAATAAACGTGTTCTTGAAAACTCGCAAGCAATATTTCGAAATCCCCGGGTTCCCGATGACCACCGGACTCCCAAATCACGCACCAAGTCCCTCTTACACATTTTTTAATTAATTCCTCGGGGAATAAATGTGTTTTTGGAACTTCTGGAGCATGTCTTTGAAAACCCATAGGGTCCCGATGACCATCGGATTCCCAAATCATGCACCAAGTCCCTCTTACACATTTTTTAATTAATTCTTCGGGGAATAAACGTGGTTTTGGAACTTCTGGAGCATGTACATTGAAATTCATGGAGTCCCGGTGACCACTGGATTTCCAAATCATGCACCAAGTCCCTCATATACATTTTTTTGAATAATTCCTCGGGGAATAAACGTGTTTTTGGAACCTTTGGAGCGTGTATTTCGAAATCCTCGGAGTTCCGATGACCACTGGATTTCCAAATAATGCATCAAGTCCCTCCTATACATTTTTTTAATGATTCGTCGGGGAACCCCGAGGATTTCGAAATACACGCTCCAAAGGTTCAAAAACACGTTTATTTCCCGGGAAATTATTTAAAAAATGCATAAGAGGGACTTGGTGTATGGTTTGGAAATCCAGTGGTCATCGGAACCCCGGGGATTTCGAAATACATACTCCAGAGGTTCCAAAAACATGTTCATTTCCCGAGGAATTATTTAAAAAATGTATAGGAGGGACTTGGTGCGTGATTTGGGAATCCGGTGGTCATCGGGATCCCGGGGATTTCGAAGCACATGCTCCAAAGTTTCCAAAAACACGTTTATTTCCCGGAAAATTATTTAAAAAATGCATAAGAGGGACTTGGTGCATGGTTTTGAAATCCAGTGGTCATCTGAACCCCGAGGATTTCGAAATACACGCTCCAAAGGTTCCAAAAACACGTTTATTTCCCGGGAAATTATTTAAAAAATTCATAAGAGGGACTTGGTGCATGGTTTGGAAATCCAGTGGTCATCGGGACTCCGGGGATTTCGAAATACATGCTCCAGAGATTTCAAAAACACGTTTATCCCCCGAGGAATTAATCAAAAAATGTGTAAGAGGGACTTAGTGCGTGATTTGGAAATCCAGTGGTCATCGGAACCCCGAGGATTTCGAAATACATACTCCAGAGGTTCCAAAAACACGTTTATTCCTCGAGGAATTATTTTAAAAATGGATACGAGGATTTGGTGCGTGATTTGGAAATCCAGTAGTCATCGGAAACCAGGGGATTTCGAAATACATGCTCCAGAGATTCCAAAAACATGTTCATTCCCCGAGAAATTATTTAAAAAATGTATAGGAGGGACTTGGTGCGTCATTTGGAAATCCAGTGGTCATCGGGATCCCGGGGATTTCGAAATACATGCTCCAGAGATTCCAAAAACACATTTATCCTCAGAGGAATTAATCAAAAAATGTGTAGGAGGGACTTGGTGCGTGATTTGGGAATCCAGTGGTCATCGGGATCCCGGGGATTTCGAAGTACATGTTTCAGAGTCTTCAAGGACAGGTTTATTCCCCGTGGAATTATTGAAAAAAGCGCAAGAATGACTTGGGGGGTGGTTTGAAAATCCAGTGGTCATCGGGACCCCGTTGATTTCAAAGTACATGCTCCAGAGTTGCCAAGGACATGTTTATTCCCCGAGAATTCATTCAAAGAATGTTTAAGAGTGACCTGGGGATGGTTTAAATATCTATAGGTCATCGTGACCACATGGATTTCACAAGAGATGCATCCCAGACTCCAGAAACATAATTATTCCCCGTGGAAAATTATACCCCGAGCTGCGGTGTAGTGGGGGGGGGGGATCCGGAGCATCCTCGAAGATGCCCAATACTCATTAAAAGGGTTTTAAATCATGAATTGCACCCGAAAACGATTTTTTCGTGAGAAGACCCGGTAAACCGCGATTCTAACCTCGCTTCGCTCGGTTTGATCGCGGTTTACGGGCCTTCTGACGAAAAATTGCATTCATCACACGGTCCAAAAGTATTTTCTGACGAATGTGATTATAGGCCTCGCCTTCGGCTCGGCCTACAAAGCCACATTCGTCAGAACATACTTTGTGGACCTTGTGATGAAAATAACTATTTCATATGTATTTACTCATTTTTTACTTTAAAACCCTTTTTACCATCCTACAACATTTCAGTGCATCGCCGCCAGATGGCGGCACCTTCGCATTCTCATTCGACAATTTGTGCGTTCGACATTTTTTCCTAGCATCATAATTTATTCATTTTTTTAAAATGTCCACATCTATTTTTATTCGAAAATTGACCTTCAACTCATATAAACTGATTATAAACAATTTTTCACTTACATTTTGTTGTTAGATCCTTAAGAAGCACAGAGGGATTTCACCGTCCGCACACTACATAACACTCCACAGACCCCCCTACTGTGTGAACCCTCGAATAAATATAAGTGTAATAATTCTGTACACTTAGTGAAATATTAATAAATATTGCAATTTGGGGAGAATTTATTCTACTTGTGGAGGAAATAACAGAAAATGGCCGTCGAGCACTATGGATATGCAATTAATTTGAAATTCAATCGTAAGAGTGCTCTGCGTCCGAGATCTGAATACCGTCCGAGAACTGACGTCCTCACGGTAATCCAGTTGGGAGTCCGCTGGCGGTCTCTACAACTACGATTAATTTTTGGAATGTTAAAAAAAAGATGGAAAAAATGATGAGACAAAGAAAGAAACAAATAGATGTTAGAAAAGGTTAATTCAGAAGTTGGGATAGATATCCTGTACCACGGAAAAGATAAGCGACTGTCCCGCATGACGACTCCTAGCGAACTGCGGGTTGTCTGAGTAACCCCCTACACCTACAAACCCTCAAACGTCACATGCTGATAGACTGCTGTAGAACAAAGACTTTTTCCCTAAATGACCATGATGAGCCATAATGAAATCGTAGACGTATCTACGTCAAAAAAATATTTTGAGTAATAATGTTTTGTTCACTCAGACCAAATGCACGACACCAAAAAGTCACTTAATCATATCAGCAGGGGTGAGTATATGTAGACAATCTTTTTGAGGTTGAGTTTATGGAGCTGAGGTGTGATATGAGTCCACTCTAACTGAATATTATGTATACAAAGTTAGCACTAATGGGGAGTACAGTCTGTTGGTGCATGGGTTTTATGACGTTGTATTTTACAAAATTAACCAAGGGCCCTATTTCATTGCCTGGCGATTCATTGCTTTCGGAGGGTTGGCAACACTGTGCATAAACTATAATCCGGCAATGGTTTACTTATAAATAAACCAAAACCACTTTCTGGGTTGATGAGTGGGATTCAGGGGAAGCTAAAAATTAAATAATGAAACGGTGAATTTGTGACGGGAGGCGGTACGAAAAATCGCAAGGTTTGAAGTAGTCCATTGATGGGATGGGATGATAATTATTTCGATTCATTCACTTATCTCTCAGATACTGTTGAAGGAAAGTTGAGTACAACATTTTGCACATAAATATCAGAGTCGACGGATTTCTCTCAAAATGTTATACATAGAAAAATGATTTAGGCCTGGTCGTACCAAGCCCAGGTAAAAAAATCTTCCGCTAAGTAGCGGAATACATAAAATAATCTGCCTATAAATTTTGATGGTAAGTTCGTCGAAGGTATTTATAAAAACATGGTTTATCGATGTATCATCACTATCTGCCAATAATACCACAAATTATGAAATATTTAGCCGATATTAATGACCAAATGGCTGAATGAGAGCACTCTGCGGTGAATTATAAAAATTTCCTAACTGTGGAATAGATCTACTCCAGACATAAATTTATTTTGACGATTGATTTGGCTACCAGAAATTCTCAGGTACGAATTGACGATGAAAACAAGGCTCATCAAGCCCCGAACCAAGGCTTGAAAATTCTCAATCAGGGTTGGAGAGCCCAAGCTTGAATCAGTCCTCATTCAGCCCCAAAATGATGAGCTGAATTGAGGCTTAGTTTCTAAGACTCAAGCAAGGCTTGATGCCAAGGCCTGATCCAAGCCTTGAATTAAGCCTTGAAATGTTAAAGTCCCAATCGCGCTTATTTCTAATTAATTATATTATTATTTATAGGCATTTGTGTGAATGATTTTTGATTCTTCCCTGGTCAAAACAGTCCGATTATTTCCGACTGGATGATAAAAAATGAATCGGCGTTAATGATGTTTCCGTCTTTGCCCGTTAAATTCCGATTGGCTGGTAGGTAGAGTTTGGAGTTTGAGAAAATTATGGGAATTAATGGGAACAAGGGTATGTGGCCGTTATCGTCCGATTACTTTCAAAAAAAGTGGTTGACAGATCGCATATTACGCATATAAATATTTAAATGAGCAATAAATATTAAATATTTACATGAACAATATGGGATCTATCAACCACTTTTTTGGAGAATAATCGGACGATAACGGCCACATACCCTTGATCCTATTAATTCCCATAATTTTCTCAAACTCCAAACTCCCATCCAATCGGAATTTAACGGGCAAAGACAGAAACATCATTAACGCCGATTCATTTTTTATCACCCAGTCGGGAATAATCGAACTGTTTTACCAGGGTTATATCAGCCTTTCTGTCGATTTCAAGAACTCCATAAAAAAGACTGTGGTAGGACCGTTAGTAACGATTGATAACCCGGGAAACGTTAATTGTGATGACTGATGAATTAATAATGGATAACAAATTATTATTATTATTTTTTATCAATTATTTGTACTGAATCATTATCTGCACACCTGTAATTGAAATACAATGAAATTGAACATTCGAAAAATTGCTCCTACTCCGGGGGATCCGATCCCGGGTCCTTCTGATCAGTAGTCCAGCGCGTTTTCACTAGGCCATCTGCAACTTCTTACGACGAACTATATTTCTCGAGTATAAAAATACAACGTGGTGTGCTTTTGTTTATCTATGATAATAAAATTATGAAACATTACGGAAATGAATTCAAAGTAGACTTTGTTCTTGAGGACTGGTTAAGCCAAGACTAAGCCTTGACGTACTCGGCCTTAATACTCAAGAGTTTTCTATCCGGGTATAAACCCTTCAAAAAATTTCCCTCCGAAAAATGGCCCAAACACTTGGATATTCCTTACCCTGGCGATTGAGGTTCCAAGGTACATCCATGTTGTAGCATGGATGTAGTATGGATGTGCATGGATGTCATTTTAAGGCGAAAAATGGGCCAAAAATGATTGGAATATAATCAAAAAATTATTTAAATGCTGATAGACAAACAATTGGTCCCAATTAATACCCATTAATAGGTTATTTTGTATAATTAGGAGAAATTATTGATGGTGTGCTGTGTGGTAAAGAAGTTCAGATGGGAGAATGCCGCGAGATGGCGCCAGTGTTAAATTATCGAGTCGGCGGTAAACTGTCAGCAGTCGCAG
>NW_021680508.1:144726-151855 GCF_001412515.2 Diachasma alloeum
AATGATGTAGAATGGTCTGAAACGTAAAAATACGAAGTTTGAGGACCATGTATGTACGTGTGTCCGAAAGTGTGGGTCGATTTTTTCGAAAATTTTTATAAATAACGACAAATAAAGGACAAAAGTTGAAGCTAAAAATCTGAAATTTTGTCACATAGTTGTTATTACTTTGGAGCATTTCTGGTCGCAGTTTCAGCTCAATCGGCCCAGTAGTTTTGCAGATACAGCAATTTCTCAAAAATATTTTTTGCTCAATGTCTCAAAAACTACATGACCGAATTCAATTTTTTTGATGCCAAAATCTTCCTTGCGACAATATCTATCGAATCAAATCATAATATTGCTATGAAACCATGGGCAACCGAATAATAATTGGCATTTTTCATTTTTATGAAAAAATCGTTGTAAGCACGATAGCGCCTTGAAAACTCAAGATAGAAAGTTGAAATTTCGTACGATTGTAGTTTTTATGATATTACAGAATGGGATTGTGGATGAGCTGAATCGGACAAGTAGTTTAGGAGATATTCAACTTTTTGTGAAAAACTGTAATGCTCATTATCTCCAAAACTACTGGTCCGATTGACTTTTTTTTTTTTTTAAATATTCGTCATGGTATCTTCTATCAAGATCAATCAAAATATGCATAGCCGCCCATACAAAGTTTTCAAGATATCGCCGTTTTTCTAGTTTTGTAAATTAAAATCCAATGTGGGCTCTTCTATAATGAGTGTTAAACATGAACTAAACATCTGAGATTCTGGCTACTATTTTGCATGGTTGGCCTACATCCGTGTATAAAATTTTGTGCCAATCGATTCAGTACATCCTGGCATAGAGTGATTCGTCCGAAACGCTTTTTTTTCTTAAAAATCACAAATTATCATTTTATCAATGTTTTCCATCTCTACATGACTTCAAAAGTCATATAATACAAATCCATGTTTTTTTTTACTCCATATAATCTAATATTTGATGGAAATCAAGTTTCATAAACTTGATTTTTTGAATTTACAAGACCATTCTCGTTAATTATAATATTATTCAATAAATACCTGATATTCATCCAAAATGCTGTACCACGTAGATTAAACAGAGTGAGCTTAACGGATTCAGTATTTGCTGCAGACGATCTGTGTGAGTTTGAGTGGGAGTTACATGCACGTCAGCAAATAAATCTTTATGGGCAAATAAAAATACAGTCTAAGGAAATAATTGAGTCGGAATAAGATAAAAATCATCAAGATATTTTAATTATTAGGAGTACTAATATGAATTTAATTATTAAATTCATCATGATGTAAGAGAAAATATTACAAATTAAAATATATTAAAAAGTTGAAAATGACAAATTTTTGTTTGAAACATCATAAGTAATCACTAGGATCACGAATCTATTGATTAAATGATGACGTATGTTTCTGACAATTTATCGGGACACAGAGGAGAAAAAAAGTTGAGAATACAGGCGTCGCTATTTGGATTACTCATAATTTATGAAAACCATGCGAAATACTGTAAAAGAATGATGTTTTCTTATGAAATTTGAAGATCATATGAATAAATGATGGAATGGATTTTTTCGCGAACACTGCATTTTTATTGGACTAGACTCTGACGAGATTGCAATAGTCTTAGCATTTGTTCAATTATTTAGATTCTTCATAATAAGGAAAATTTCAAAGTCGACAATTCTACTACAATGATAAGAGGAATTGGCCCAGAAATTATTGGTGAAACCCATAATGGGTCAGATCCATTTACATTCACCCGTATTTGTCGCACTGAAACTAAGGAGTGAGTAATTGCCACTGATTTTTTATGTGTGGAATTGGAATATCTCCCATTCGGAAGCTTATTACCAATGTAATTGGTAAAGAGGAAAAAAAAAGCATCGAGTAACGGTCACATGACTTCTGTCAAATAGGCTTCTACCCCTGCTTGTTTTTTCTCATGAGCGAGAGGACGGATGTCAAGTCGGGAAACGACAAACAAACCCATTTTGCCCCATTTTTTTCTTAATGAGCGAGAGTGGGCGGGATGGAGGAAGTCAATTTGGGAATGATGAACAAACGCATTTTGTCCCATTATTTTCGTAATGAGCGAGATGGGGCGCGGGGGGAGAGTCAATTTAGCAAATAGCAAACAGACCCTTTTGCCACATTCGTAGTTTTTTTTTTCTTATGAGCGAGAGGACAGATGTCAAGTCGGGAAACGACAAACAAACCTATTTTGCCCCATATTTTCCTAATGAGTGAGAGGGGCCGGGGGGGGAGTTCATTTGGAGAATGACAAACCAACACATTTTGCCCCATTATTCTCTTGATGAGTGCGAGCGGGAAGGGGGAGATGTCAACTCGGGGGATGACAAACCCATTTTGCCCCACTATTTTTTTAAAGAGGAGAGGAGTTGGGGGGGGTTCAATTTGGAAAATAGCAAACAGACCCATTTTGCCCAATTTATAGTTTTCATTTCTCATGAGCGAGAGGACGGACGTCAAGTCGGGAAACTACAAACAAATCCATTTTGCCCCATTTGTAGGTTTTTTTCTTATGGGCGAGGGGACGGATGTCAACTCGAGAAACGAGAAACAAACCCATTTTGCCCCATTTGGATTTTTTTTTGTTATGAGAAGTCGGAAAGCGAAATACAAACCCATTTTGCCCCATTTTTTCCTAATGAGTGCGAGCGGCGGGGGGGTCAACTCGGGAGTTAACAAACAAACCCATTTTGCCCCATTATTTTCTTAATGAGCGAGAGGGGGCGGGGTGGGAGAAGTCAATTTGGGAAATAACAAACAAACCCATTTTACCCCATTATTTTCTTCATGGCCGAGAGGGGGCGGGGGGAAAGAAAGTCAATTTGGGAAATAGCTCACAGATCCATTTTGCCCCATTTGGGGTTTGTTTTCTTAATGAGCGAGAGAGGGGATGTCAAGTCGAGAAACGACAAACGAACCTATTTTGCCCCATTTTTTTCCTAATGAGCGCGAGTGGGGGGAGGAGGAAATTTTCTTTTTTTTTTCTTTTTTTTTCGGGGTTCATGAACGGAAAAATGCACTCTACGCACTAACACACTCCAGATTGATGATATAAGGAGTGTAGTGTCCGACTCGATCAGGCTACGATGGTTGCAACCCATACGGACTAAAAAACCGAACATGACCCTAGTCATCTTTGACCGTTTCCTTCCCCTCGCGGCACCACCGTTAAGTATTACGTCAATTTGGGAAATGGCTCACAAATCCATTCTGACGCACCCGATAACGACTTCCTACTCTCTAAAAAATATAAAAGTAGAAAGTAGAGACTTCGCTCCCCATAAGGGTCAAAAAGTACATGTACTTTCTCTTTTCCCTCCACTATTGGAACAAAGAGAGAGCTGAACTTACTCCTGGGTCCACCAGGAATATCGCAGGAAATTCACGCGACGCTCAGTGGTCAAGCTCGGTCGTGATACTGGTTCAAACATGGTAATCCCCTATATTATATGAAGTCGGACCAATGTCGGGTCAGAACGGGGTGACAAGGGGAATGATCACAACGGTGAAGCGAGGCCGAAAAGAATGGAGAGTCAAGTGAGAGGTACGGGTCGAGTCTCGCGAGAGTCGGACAGAGCAGACGAGCGGGATGATTGCAAGCGTCAGATGTGAGCCACCTGTAAAGTGATCAGAAGGGTCAAAAGGGGGGAACAAGTAGAATGATTTGGAGGTGCAGTGGTTAGAAGGTTGAAATCGCTGTGACGAGGGGAATGTTGAGAGTCAAATGAGAGGTACGAGCGGTCTAATCATAGAAGTCAAGTGGGGTGACAAGTTGAGTAATTACGAGAATCAAATGAGAAGTACATGGAGTGGAGTGATCGCAAGGGTCAAACGGTTGCGGCGAGTGGGATGGTCGCAAGGGTGAAACGGTGGTTACGAGTGGGCTGATAACTCAGAGTTAAATGGGAGGTACGAATAGAATGACCGCGAAGGTCAGATGTGGGAGACGGGCGGAGTGCTGAGGGTCAAACGTGACGCACGAGTCAGGTGATCAGAATGGTCAAAAGGAGGAAATAAGGGGAATGATGGCAAGGGTCAAACGGTGCTGATGAGTTGAGAAATAGTGGACTCTTGCGATGTTTGTTCTCCACGATGCATGACTTTCCCGTCGTAACCTTTGCGACGTTTGAGCTTCGTAAAGCATGACTCACTCTCTTCGTTTCTCGTATCTAGCTGGTGTGATCACTACATCGGTTTCGCTCGTTGGACCATCAGGATGATTCCACTTATCTCTATCATTTGGCCCTTGAGATTATTCCATTCTCCCTTTCCATCTACTTCCCGTCATCACTCGACTTGTCAACCCCTTTCGATCCTTACGATTAATGCATTCGCAACTTTCATTTGACCCTTGTCATAACTCTACGAGTGACCCCCACTGGACCCTCATAATGATCATTCCATTCATCTCCCCCCTTTGATGACTCTACTCGTACCTCTCACTTGACTCTCCACTCTTCCCCACCGTGCTTGACCGTTGTGATCATTTGCGATTATGTAAGGTTTCTCAACGCAAGATCGGGGCGCCTATCGGTCTACTAAGTGCTATGAACCTTGAATAATATTTATTTTTTGTTTTCGGGAATGTAAAAATCTATGTTAATGGAAAAAAATGTCCCATCTCTGAGGACTTATTATCGGAAACAACAGAGGCAAAACTTGAGGATGGACTATAGGTCGTTTTTTGGGGGGTTAGTTGGAGATTTCATCAGGCGCTGAGGAAACACGAGAAGTTGAAAAGTTGAATAAGCGCCATTAAGGTAAATAAATTGACATGAAATCATTCTCATTTTTATGGTGGGAGATAGGGATCTTTAGTTACAATGATTATTTTCTTGCATTAATAACCTTAAACTCTAATGAATTGAACAGTGGGGAACTCTGTATTTAAAAAATTACGAGGATTGACATAAAAAATTTGTGATTCTTCAGGAACTTTTCAATTTTTGTTAATTTTACAGTTAAGACAGCTTAAAATTGAAGTAAACGTGACAACCGTTGAGGGTATATTTAGTGATGATGCTTTTATAAGCCGATGGTGCCTTTCCAAGCTATGATTTTAACATACTAGTTTCTAGAATCAATCAAGGTCCCATCGGTTCGGAAGCGGAGAAATATAAATAGTTTCTAATGAACTATCGAGGTGTTTATTCGGTCTTTTCATTTATCTGTCAGCAATTTCAGAGGATCCGGTTATGACATTTAACCTCATTATTTACATGAAATGATATAAAATTGCGAATGAAAATTTCAAGAGAATTTTATAATTTGGCAGCCCTAGAAGAAATGAGGCTCAAACGATAAGGGTCAAAAAATGAATGTCAGAAAAAATGAGGGTAAAAGAATTAGCGTCAGAAAAAATAAAGGGTCAAAAATAAGGGTAAAAAAAAGCATTAAAAAAAGAAAAATAAAATTTCTACTAGTTATAACTCAAGATCGAATTATCTGATCGTCGCCATTTTTAAACTCGACCAAGATGGGATTGAAACGTCTATTTTAAGCCTTGATTGGATCGATTCGGACAATCATTTTTTGAGTCATCGTCGAAAAACCAAATTTGAAAAGAAAGCTCACACATACATACATACATACATACATACAGACACGCTCTAAAAATAGCATATTTGTACTTTTCAGACCATATTTAGTGGATCTGCCACAAAAAACTGGAAGGTTTGAATTTGAAGAATACAATGCTTCCATTTGGAAGCAAAAATGGGGTCGAAATTTATAAGTACAGATCGACTCAGAATTCGATTCTGAATCGATCTAAACACACCCCTAGAGACCTTTTTTTGGTGCCGCGTCCGCCATCTTGAGAACGGTTAGTATGAGGGCAAAAAAATGGGGTGAAAATTAATGGGTACAGATCAACTCAGCATTCGAATGTGAATCGATCTATATATACCCCTAGAGACCATTTTTTGTGACCTCATCCGCCATCTTGGAAAAGGTTAGTGGGAGGGTAAAAAATGGGGTTAGAATTAATGGGTACAGATCAACTCAGCATTCGAATGTGAATCGATCTATATATACCCCTAGAGACCATTTTTTGTGACCTCATCCGCCATCTTGGAAAAGGTTAGTGGGAGGGTAAAAAATGGGGTTAGAATTAATGGGTACAGATCAACTCAGCATTCGAATGTGAATCGATCTATATATACCCCTAGAGACCATTTTTTGTGACCTCATCCGCCATCTTGGAAAAGGTTAGTGGGAGGGTAAAAAATGGGGTTAGAATTAATGGGTACAGATCGACTNGATTCGATTCTGAATCGATCTATATATACCCCTAGAGACCATTTTTTGTGACCTCATCCGCCATCTTGGAAAAGGTTAGTGGGAGGGTAAAAAATGGGGTCAGAATTAATGGGTACAGATCGACTCAGAATGGGATTCTGTAGCGATCTAAACACACACCTAGAGACCTTTTTTTGTGACCGCGTCTGCAATTTGGGGAAGGGTTAGCGAGGGTCAAAAAATTGGGTCAAAATTCATGGATTTACATCCCCCATCATACATCAAGAAAATGAAACAAATGGGCCAAAATGGGTCCGTCACCCTTTTTGAAAAATTTGAAAAATCATCTTTTCAGGCTACCGATAAGTTCAATGTTGGAGATTACACTCTACAAAAAGCTACTTTTCACTGGTGCCGAATGGTACTTGGGGCGAATTTCCTTGTAGTAAAATACTTGTCCTAACGNGGGGCCCAATGGTTCTGTAGGCCATGTGCCAAATTAACTTCCCCCTCCCCTCATGAGGAGAACCGTGGGGCAAAATGGGTTTGTTTGTCATTTCTCGAGTTGACACCCCCCCACCCCCCGAATGAAACCCATAATTATGGATTTCAAAATTCAACGGAAGAAGCAGAATGGGTTCGTGAGAAATTTCCCGAATTGACATCCCCCTCCTGCTACCCCTCGCCCCTTTCGCTCACGAAGAAAATAATGGGGCAGAATGGGTTCGTGAAAATTTACGCCCCCCCTTCCCCTNGCAACATACGAGTCAAACTAGTGGGACGAGTGTCGTGATCATGAGGGTCACTAGAAGGGTCAAACGGAGGAACCCGAGGGATCGCAAAGGTAA
>NW_021680508.1:152055-152524 GCF_001412515.2 Diachasma alloeum
ATGAAGATTATTAATTTATTATGTATAGAATGTAATTTATACATATAATAATATATGTATAGTATACATTATNACCTCTCCTTACGTTCATTAGGAAAAAAGTGGGGCAAAATGGGTTTGTCATCTTTCGAGTTGACACCTCCCCCTNACCAATTCCTCTACGGTCTCCGGCTCGGTCTCGTAGACTTGGTCCTTTAGATAGCCCCAAAGGAAGAAGTCTAGCGGCGTCAAGTCCGTAAGTAATCTTACCGTGTAGGCCAGTGAAGTGGGCCATAACGAACGAACCAACGTCCAGGGAACTGAGCATTTAAAAAGGCGGTGACGTTNAAAAAACTTAAATTAAGAAACCGAAGAATTTGTTTTTTCTTTTATTTCCAGTAGGTCTCGATGACGTGTCTCATTGCCGACATCGAAAAATAAGAATAACAAACAAGAAAAAGATTGCTCTTTTAATTTCTTTTTTGAGTTT
>NW_021680508.1:152724-153143 GCF_001412515.2 Diachasma alloeum
GTCGATGGGAGGATAAGTGCGATACATGCTCATAACCGACATGAAAAAAAAAGAAAAACAAAAGAAAAAAAAATAATTTTCATTTTCATTTCGTTTTTCGCTTTTGGAAATGATTTTGGACGCGCGGTGATAAAGATGGCGGTTTATGAGTGGATGGAAGGATTGATAAATGACATGACGATGACCGACATAAGAAAAATGAAAAATAAAACAATAATTCAACTTTTGATTTTTTTTTTGGCGTTTTGGAAATAATTTTAAACGCGCCGCGATAATGGTTGGAAGTTTGTGAGTCGATGGGAGGATAGGTGGAGGACGTGCTCATAACCGACATAAAAAAAAACGAAAAACAAAAGAAAAAAATGATAATAATTTCAATTTTAATTTCTTTTTTTGCTTTTGGAAATGATTTTGGACGC
>NW_021680508.1:154952-159167 GCF_001412515.2 Diachasma alloeum
TTTTTTTTTCCATTGTTTTTCTTTTCATGTCGGTTATTAGGCACGTCATCTATCCTCTCATCTACTCATAAACCCCCCATCTTCATCGCCGTGCGTCCAAAATCATTTCCAAAAGCAAAAAAAGAAATTAAAATTGAAATTATTATTATTTTTTTCTTTTGTTTTTCGTTTTTTCTTATGTCGGTTATAAGCACGTCCTCCATCTATCCTCCCATCGACTCACAAACCTCTAACCATTATCGCCGCGCGTTTAAAATAATTTCCAAAACGCCAAAAAAAAGTCAAAAGTTGAATTATTGTTTTATTTTTCATTTTTCTTATGTCGGTCATCGTCATGTCATCTATCAATCCTTCCATCCACTCATAAACCCCCCATCTTTATCACCGCGCGGCCAAAATCATTTCCAAAAGCGAAAAAGTAAATTAAAATTAAAACTATAATTTTTTTTTGTTTTTCGTTTTTTTTTATGTCGGTTATGAGCTCGTCTTCCACCTATCCTCCCATCGACACACAAACCCCCCATCTTTATCACCGCGCGTCCAAAATCATTTCCAAAAGCGAAAAACAAAATGAAAATGAAAATTATTTTTTTTCTTTTCTTTTTCTTTTTTTTTTCATGTCGGTTATGAGCATGTATCCCATTTATCCTCCCATCGACTCACAAACCTCCCACCATTATCGCCGCGCGTTCAAACCATTTCCAAAACGCCAAAAAAAAATTAAAATTTTAATTATGGTTTTATTTTTCATTTTTTTTATGTCGATAATTGTCACGTCCTCTATCAATCCTCTTATCCAGTCATAAACCTCCCATCTTTATCACCGCGCGTCCAAAAGCATTTCCAAAAGCAAGAAACGAAATTAAAATTGACATTTTTTTTTCTTTGTTTTTTGTTTTTTTCCTCCATGTTTGGTTTTATTTTCATATCGGTAATCAGTCACGTCATTTATCAATCCTCCTATCGACTCACAAACCTCCCATCTTTATCGCCGCGCGTCCAAAATCGTTTCCAAAACCCAAAAAAAGAAATTAAAATTGGAATCATTATTTTTTTTTCTTTGTTTTTTTTTTTTTAATGTCAGTAATCACACACGTCATTCATCTATCCTCCCATCAACTCACAAACCTCCCATCTTTATCGCCGCGCGTCCAAAATCATCTCTAAAACCCAAAAAAACAAATTAAAATTGGAATTATTATTTTTTTCCTTTTCCTTTTTGATTTTTTCATGTTGGTAATCAGACACGTCATCCATCAATCGTCTCATCGACTCACAAACCTCCCATCTTTATCGCCGCGCATCCAAAATCAATTCCAAAACCCAAAAAAGAAATTCAAATTGGAAGTATTATTTTTTTTCCTTCGTTTTTAGTTCTTTTTTTATGTCGGTAATCAGACACGTCATCCATCAATCCTCCCATCGACTCACAAACCTCCCATCTTTATCGCCGCGCTTCCAAAATCATTTCCAAAATCCAAAAAAACAAATTAACATTGGAATTATTATTTTTTTTCTTTGTTTTTCGTTTTTTTTTTATGTCAGCAATCACACACATCATCCATCAATCCTCCCATCGACTTAAAAACCTCCCATCTTTATCGCCGCACTTCCAAAATCATTTCCAAAATCCAAAAAAACAAATTAAAATTGAAATTATTATTTTTTTCCCTTTGTTTTTGGTTTTTTTCATGTCGGTAATCAGACACATCATCCATCAATCCTCCCATCGACTCACCAACCTCCCATCTTTATCGCCGCGCGTCCAAAATCATTTCCAAAACCCAAAAAAGAAATTAAAATTGGAAGTATTATTTTTTTTCATTCGTTTTTGTTTTTTTTCATGTCGGTAATCAGACACGTCATCCATCAATCCTCCCATCGACTCACAAACCTCCCATCTTTATCGCCGCGCTTCCAAAATCATTTCCAAAACCCAAAAAAACAAATTAAAATTGGAATTATTGTTTTTTTTTCTTTGTTTTTCGTTTTTCTTATGTCAGTAATCACACACGTCATTCATCTATCCTCCCATCGACTTAAAAACCTCCCATCTTTATCGCCGCACTTCCAAAATCATTTCCAAAATCCAAAAAAACAAATTAAAATTGAAATTATTATATTTTTCCCTTTGTTTTTGGTTTTTTTCATGTTGGTAATCAGACACATCATCCATCAATCCTCCCATCGACTCACCAACCTCCCATTTTTGTCGCCGCGCGTCCAAAATCATTTCCAAAACCCAAAAAAGAAATTAAAATTGGAAGTATTATTTTTTTTCATTCATTTTTGTTTTTTTTCATGTCGGTAATCAGACACGTCATCCATCAATCCTCCCATCGACTCACAAACCTCCCATCTTTATCGCCGCGCTTCCAAAATCATTTCCAAAACCCAAAAAAACAAATTAAAATTGGAATTATTGTTTTTTTTTCTTTGTTTTTCGTTTTTCTTATGTCAGTAATCACACACGTCATTCATCTATCCTCCCATCAACTCACAAACCTCCCATCTTTATCGCCGCGCGTCCAAAATCATTTCCAAAACCCAAAAAAACAAATTAAAATTGGAATTATTATTTTTTTCCTTTTGTTTTTTGTTTTTTTCCTCCGTTTTTGATTTTCTTTTCATGTCGGTAATCAGACACGTCATCCATCAACCCTCCCACCGACTCATAAACCTCCTATCTCCATCGCCGCGCGTCCAAAATCATTTCCAAAATCAAAAAAGGATATTAAAATTGGAGTTATAATTTTTTATTTTGTTTTTCGTTTTTTCCTTATCTCGGTAATCTGACACATCATCCATTTATCCTCTCATCAACTCACAACCATTTTTTTTTCATTGCTGCGCGTCCAAAATCATTTTCAAAAACCAGAAAACAAATAAAATTCGAATTATAATTTTTTTTCCTTTGTTTTTGGTTTTTTTCATGTCAGTAATCTGACAAGTCATTCATCAATCTTCCCATCGACTCACAACCTCTCCATCTTTATCGTCACGCGTCCAAAATATTTTCCAAAACTCAAAAAAGAAATTGAAATAGCAATCTTTTTCTTATTTGTTTTTCTTATTTTTCGATGTCGGCAATGAGACACGTCATCGAGACCTACTGGAAATAAAAGAAAAAAAAAATTCTTCGGTTTCTTAATTAAAGTTTTTTTGAAATTAATTCTCCGCGATAATGGGCCGGAAGGGGTGGAGTGGGTAGGTGACGATGTACTATATAAAAAACCAATTTTTTTGAAGTATGAACATTTTGAAGAAATCTTTTTCAGCCCTGGAATAAGTAGTAACAGAATTAAAAAAATAAAAAGTCAGACAACATTAAAAAATCAAAATCCACAAAAAAAATGGCCTGATCCAAAAACCGAAGGGGACTTTCGATTCCAAAAATCATCCTTTACAATACCCTCCGAGGAAAGTGATCGGTTACGGGACACCCAGTATATATATATTATATGTTATACCACACCGAAGGCTACGGCACGCGGAGCGCGCCTCATACGCTAGTTAGAAAAAAATACAAATAGGGCAAAATGGGTCTGTGAGCCAGTTCGCAGATTGATCTCCCCCCCACGCTCAGTAGGAAAACAGTGGGGCAAAATGGGCCTGTTACCTATTTCCCAAATTGACCTCTCNAATGGGTTTGTTTATCATTTTCCGAGTTGACACCCCCCCATGAAACCAAAAATAATCGATTTCAAAATCCAACAGAAGGAGCAGAATGGGTTCGTGAGCAATTTCCCGCATTGACACTCCCCCCCCTGCAACCTCTCTCGATCATTAAGAAAATAATTAGGTAAAATGGCTTTGTTTGTCATCTCCCGAGTTGCCTCCCCCCCCGCTCGCACTTATTAGGAAAAAATGGGGCAAAATGGGTTTGTTTGTCGTTTCCCGACTTGATATCCATCCCCTCGCTCATAACAAAAAAAAAATGCTAATGGGGCAAAATGGGTTTGTTTGTCGTTTCTCGAGTTGACATCCGTCCCCTCGCCCATAAGAAAAAAACCTACGAATGGGGCAAAATGGGTTTGTTTGTCATCCCTCGAGCTGACACTCCCCCTCGCTCGCACTCATTAAGAAAATAATGGGGCAAAATGGGTTTGTTTGTCGTTTCCCAAATTGACTCCCCCCCGACCCCTCTCCCTCATTAAGAAAATAATGGGGCAGAATGGGTTTGTTTGTCATCTCCCGAGTTGACACCCCCCCCCC
>NW_021680508.1:159816-185178 GCF_001412515.2 Diachasma alloeum
ACACCACCCTCCTCCCCGCCATGAAACCCACAATAATGGATTTCAAAATTAAACAGAAGGGGCAGAATGGGTTCGCGAGCAATTTTCCGAGTTGACACCCCCTCTCCCCCTCTCGCTCATAAAAAAAAAACAACAAATGGGGCAAATTGGGCCTGTTAGCTATTTCCCAAATTGACCCCTGATTATGGAAATCGTGGGGCGGAATTGGGGACGCTTAATAACAAGACGCCCTCTATGAATGTCTGCGTTAAGGGTGCACATCTACGATACACAAGCAAATGGGGGCTTGTGTGAACGCGTGTGTGTATACCTCTTTGACGGCCATATTGGAAAAAAACAGCGCCCTCAACGATATTTCCTGTTCCCAATAGGTTTGTTTATCATTTCCCGATTTCACCCCCCTCCCTCGCCAGAATAAAACCAAAAGTAATCGATTTCAAAATTCATCAGAAGGGGCAGAATGGGTTCCGAGCAATTTCCCGAATTGACTCCCCTCCCTGCCGCTCCCTCTCGCTCAATGAGAAAATGATGGGGCAAAACGGGTTTGTTTATCGTTTTCCGACTTGACATCCCTCCTCTCGCTCATTCAGAAAATAAATAACAAATGGGGCGAAATGGGTCTGTGAGCTATTTCCCGCTTGACTCCCCCCCCCCCCCCCCCGCCACCCACAATAATGTATTGCGAAATTCGCCAAATGGGGCAAAATGGGTTAGTGCTAATATTCCAAATCAACCCCCCCCCCAAACCTATCTAATATTCATAAGTGAAATAGAATAAAAAATATGCCTGCGACTGCTGACAGTTTACCGCCGACTCGATAATTTAACACTGGCGCCATCTCGCGGCATTCTCCCATCTGAACTTCTTTACCACACAGCACACCATCAATAATTTCTCCTAACTATACAAAATAACATATTAATGGGTATTAATTGGGACCAATTGTTCGTCTGTCATCATTTAAATAATTTTTTGATTATATTCCAATCATTTTTGGCCCATTTTTCGCCTTAAAATGACATCCATGCACATCCATGTTACATCCATGCTACAACATGGATCCTTATTCGCCAGGGTAACGCAGTTTGAACTGCGATTGTTCAAAAAATTTGCTTCACAAATTATTTCCATTCACAAAACCCATCAAACATGAATCATGCATTCAAATAACCAATTCGCGTTATAAATTTACCCCTGAATTCATTATAATAGAATGTGCTCCACTAATTCATATTGACTCAGTGAAAAATGGCTATTTGCATCGTTTGGAATTTCTCGCATTTCCATTCCCCAATTCAATCATTCCCCAATGCAAATGCCAACACCGACGTTAAAATAGATTTTCTGGGAAAAGCTGAATGTGAATCAATACGGTGATGGCAAATATTTATTGAATAGTTCCGTTGTATAATTGAAACGGCCTGTTTCCAATCCTGAATTGATTGAAATGCTAGACACCGAGTCAAACACGATAAAGCATACCCGGGACAACAAATTCCATTCTCCCGGATCTCTCCAAAACTGTGAGAGATGGAAATGAGTCTGCGTGGATCTCCCGTAACTGGTTTCGCGTCTCGGAGAGTCTTTGATGAGAGACCCGAGTCCATCTGAGTTTTCGCCAATGTGGTAGAGATTGGAGTCTCTCATTGACAGATCGGGACTTGGAATTTTCGGGACTGATAATCAAGATCTCACTAGAATGGATTATTGATTCTTAAAATTGATTCTCAAAAATAAACGTCAGAAATAAGGGTACAAGGGTCAGGAATGAACGTCAGAAATGAGTCGCGAGGGTCAAAAATAAGGTTCATTAATTAGGAAGGGTCATAATTAAGGTTTGGGAAAAATCATATGTCAATCACCAGAGAATCCAAATCTTCGCCTTATCTAGAATATCTAAATGATATATTCCCAAGAATCACAGGATAGCGGACTAGGACTTCAACACAACAAACGATCACCAAAGTTAAGTAACATCGAATAGGGTTCGGAATTGGATGGGTGACCACTCATCGATAACGTGATTTTTTTTCTTTTCCTGCCTGTATAAATCGATTCTTATCATTGGGCATACTTGGCAATCCCATGGCAATTAATGAGTTATTAATCATTGACACATTGTTAATAATACCCCGATAGCTTGGCGCAGTGTGTAAGTTCCCCAGGTAAAAATTTTCGATGCTGACAACTGGCCCGAAACTTGGTCCAGGCTTGATTTTTCGAGGCTCGGCAGTCAGACATGGGCCAATTGTTGACCATCCGTTGGGATGTCACACCGGACCGATACTGTTAAACATGCTGACCCAGGTCTGTTTCGATTCTCGGTTGAGTATTGATGATTCAAGGCTCGTTTGGTCAATGTTACGCCATGGTTTTTTCTATCCTTGGACCGAGGCTCTTTTTGAGTTTCAAGCCAAGCTTTTTTTTGCCGTCATGATAGATTTACCCTATTCTTTATGTTCGTGTTGCACGCATGCGTTCCAAATCAAATTTTTTCAGTTTGAATTAAATAAAAGGAGATCCAACGGATCGTTTGATACCTGAATGTATATAATCATTCATCGTATTCTCTTATGGAATGTAGAGAAAAAGTGCGTGTTATTAGTACGTGTATATAACAAAGTGTCAGAATAGTATAAGCTCGATAGATTACTTTGCAGTATGAATTGAGAAGTGAGTGAGAGTTTATCGTGGTTTCAATCTTCGACAGTGTAATTTACTTGTACAACGTATTACTTGTACAATTTTCAGAATCGACTTGTGCGAAATAGTGACGTCTGCGTTACGTAAAGATGCTCGGTATATGAATAGAAAATCACGAAGTTTAAAAAAAATAGTTGAATCGAGCTCTGATGATTCAACTGAAGAAAACGATCGCGAATCCCAGCTCGATGACTTTCATTATGCTCAAGAATTCCCTCGGGTCCCGTATGAGAGTGAACACAACGAATTTCAGCCACATGGGATAGAAATGGACGCGGATACACATGAAGATTACTCAGCTGTTAGTGAACGCAGTGATGATCCACTGTCCAATTACGTGGATACTCCGACAGATGACTCGGACTGTTTTAATATGGATGTTGACGTAGACATCAGTGAAAAAAGCCACATGAACGTATCGATGAAGGAATGTATTCGAAAATACGGAACTGGGCAATACGAAATATTGGGAAAATGAATCTGTGTGTACCCGAGTCAAAATTTTACTGGGTTTCCCGATGTAGTTTCAATGTTTTGAACCTACATTGCTTTGATGTTCAAATTCTCGGCCGAATTTTAACCGTACTTTCAACTTACTTCAACGTGAAGGCTAGGCAGGCCTACGAAAGAAAGAGAATTATTTTTATGATTCCGATTTCTATATCTGGTCATGTGCAAGCAGGTGTCAACTCCCGTAATTTTTTCACCACTTGCATCGCATCCAGCTTATTGTTTCCATCTTTTGTGAGCAAAGAATTGCATTCGCTCATGAGAGCCACATTTCTTTCAGCCACATCATTTGTAACAAGAAGTGATCTCACAACTTTTGAAGCCTCAATATAATCTTCACAATTTTCCCATTTCGTAGGGTCGACATTCAGGAAATCATGTTTGAGGTTCAAAATCTTAAAGAAGGTAACGGTATTTTGAGTTACGAATTGATCCAAACTCGCCTCTGATAAATTTGAGATCTTTCATTCCTGATTTTCTCTTGTTTCGATCATTATTAAGTGCAGGACACGATATTATAGCTTCGCACATCTTTTTCTTGCACTCTACACTCAAATTTTCATCGAAAAAAGAGAAAGTGATCAATTCTTCTGATAAGTACCAGAGATGGTTCCCAAACTTCTCAAATACCGCATTGTAGACTCGTGATAATGTAGAACTATGATCAGTTACTAATTTTTTCAATAGTTCTAAATCGTTTTTGGGAGCTTCAATTGCATTTGATGCTGTGAACCAACTCTTCCGATACAGGAGGACGATAAAAATACAAACTCTCTTCAAACCTGATATTTCATGAGATGTCATATGAAATTGATCTCTTAATAGGAATATTTTCAACGAATAAATTGTCTTCGCCATCCATCTAGCATGATGAATGGGACCCAGCGTGCGGAATCGATTACCATTTGGAAGATTTCCACCCAAGAACATCACCACCAGTTCCAGAAACTCTCTGTAGTCCTTCCTGATGTTGTCAATCTGTTAAGAGATGAATGAGAAACGGTCAATTTGATTCTTCGATGGATTGAAAAAATTATTTCCTTGGATTGAGTATTGTGAATTTTTCTTCATAACGTACCTTCAATCGTGAGTAAGCATATGCCAGGGCGTTTTCTGTATCATTCTTGACTGCTGCTTTTACATCATCATCTTGGCCTCCTGGTGAAAATTCGCCTTTCTGGTCCATATCTGGTCCAAAAGTTGGCCCCATAGAAGCTTCAAAAGCAGATTTCAGCAGTAGTTCCAATAGATGGTGTTGACAAGCAAGATGCAATAGATTCCTCCCCAATAACTGCTTCAGTAGGACACATGCACCATTTGTACTGCCCGTGTTGCTAGCAGTGGTATCAAATACCATGGCGCATATATCGTCGAGATATTCCCAATCCTTCAGGCATTTGAAAATGGCATTTGCCTGCTCTTCACCACTTCCTCGATCTAGTTTTGGAACTCCAAGTAATTGATCCCCTTCAATGCCCGATATAAGAACAGGGAGTCGATGCATTTCTTCGCATTTGTTCTCTATCGATGGTAATTGTTTGCCATCTCAATGTACACTGGTGTAACTGGAACATCCATTCTTAACCCGATTTTGGATGGCATTACTCAGAGTCTTCCGGTGAATCTTCCTACTTCGACGGATAGTTTCTCGGCTCAGATGAACGTCATCTAGAGAGATCTCGACTGTTATAAGGGCGGCTGCTATGATACGTGCTGTCCTACGATCGCTGACTTTTGCTCGATCCAAAGGGGCGGTGAGGTTTGGAGACAGACGAAAAACTTTCTTTGCCTTGCTGGGCTGCGAATCGAATTCATAGTCGCAATCGCTTTCTTGACTGTCCAATTTTTTCAGGAGTCCATCCAGATCTTCTTCGTCCCACTGATAATTACTATAATTTGCAAGAATCCTATTCGGCTCGACTGCAAAATGGGGAAAATTAATAAAAATTGATGAGAGATAATCATGGGAATGAGGCAAAAGAGTATTGATAGAGAAAGAGCCCGGACTTGTCAATATTTTCTCATCAGTCAGTACAAGCATTCATCAAGGAGAAATACACTAATTATGTCCACTAAAAAATTATGATGTTTGATAATCGTGGAAGTTATTAAAAAAAGTTCTGAGAAAATTTTTCATTTTCAATTTTCTCAAATAAATAGATCATGATTTGGCAGCAAATTTCGATCCCTTTTTTTCAATAATTCCAAATTCAACCGTCAATGTCTTTAAATTTTCAGTGATCACAAGAAGGGGATAGTCTACAGAATTAAAAATAAGGAAAATACGTGAAAAAAGGGATTAATTCTCGTCCCTTTTTCTTATGTCTTTAACAACTCTCCTCACATGGAGGAGCCCAGGAGGTTATGTCAAGAATTTTGTCCAAGTAACCTCTTTTTCCTCGTTTGTGGAGATCCAATAGAACTCTTGCCTGTTCATTTTTGATCAAGGCCACTTGTGTCTTATGAGCAATATCGAATAAATCATCCAACTTGCAACTGAATTCCGACTCCTTGTCATATGCTATTTGACAAGTCTCTCTACGAGTGGGGCCGTTTTTGAACACATTTCTGTAGTCCGTTACTAATTGCTTCAACTTATTAATCGCATCGCACTCCTTTATCATTGGCATTTCTGCATATTCCCAAAATATGGCACACTTGCGAATAACGCACTTCGCAGCTTCATGAATAGTCAATTTTGGTGTGGCGTGTCTCGTATAATAAAAGAAAAACTCTAGAACTTGTCTCTTTGAAGGAGCATTGAAGGAACAGGTTCCCCTGAATTTCTGAAGTTCCATGACCAATCAATGTGATTTTCGCATCCTGTCGTGTTGTTGGCATTTTTATGTTTTTACCTCTTCTCTGTGGATTGAAACTTTTATTCATACACTGTTACAAGCACTGAAGATTTGTGCCTTGAGCTGGTCACAGAAACAGAAGTCTGGAGAATTCTTCGATGCTGTCTCTCAGAGAGTCTCGTTCGGACTGATCACTACAGTTGTGAAAATGGTTGGAAAATATTAAACTGTCAAAAGGAGAAAGTAGTGGGAGGCGATCGAGGGACGAAGATTGAGAGGATATCGCCTTGAATATAATAAAATTTGTCCCATTCATTAAGGTTCCCCATTAAGGCGTTCCTCCGGAGGGTCTGATTGGTGTACCTTTTGCAGTGGGAAAAAAGATCATAAAAGATCACCTACAGCGGGAATTTGAAAAACGCTGGCGAACTACCACAACCTGTAGACAGCCTAAACTATTTATGGGGGAGCAGTCAAATAGAAGGACTAGAGAACTTCTGAGGCTGAACAGAAAAAATCTGAGGGTTGCGATAGGACTTCTCACAGACCACACTACCCTCAGGGCTCACCTGTACAACATGAAGCTAGCCGAACAGGCAGGCTGTACGCTATGCGGAGACGGTAGAGAGGACGCCGGATATATATTCTGTGCGAATGCCCCCTACTGGCAATACGTAGATATAGGAGCTGGGCCCAGGCTTTCATGGAACCAGCTGACCTAAATGAAGTGGCGGTGACCAGCCTCATTAGCCTAGTGAAAGACAAAGGGCTGAAGCTGGTGGACTGACCAGCATAAGGCGGAAGTTACAAAAAATCGTATGATTTAGGTGACTCTGGACAAGAAATTGACCGGCCCCATTACTCTAGATTCTAAATCCTAAATTCTAAGGTTCCCCGAAGGATAGTTATTTGTGCGTCCCCTTCGGCGAAATGGGATTATAATTTGAAATTTTTACCTTAGAAAATGTTGGCATAGTATTGGAAATTTTCCACTAACTCAGAAATATTTAAATAGTAATTATTTTCGAAAATTAACCTGGAATCGGGAAACCCTTTGTTGTGAACTTTCGTATTCATTCGGAAATTTAGAGGCTGAAAAATACTCAGAATTATATATAGATGAAGTGTGACGTTCAGCCAAGGTATACTTTTTGTTTATTAACAAAAAACCTTTCGAGTCGCTCACTTTTCATCATAATATCTCGGAAGCTATTGAGAAGTTATTGAAACATGCAACGCAGAAAATTTGGATGATTCCATAATGAAGACAATAATTTTTAATTTATGCCTCTGCGCCTCATAGTTATTGACTTATTTACATTTGTTGTGGATACCACTCTGCGTGGCATGGCCAACTACGAGCATCTTTGTCTAGCACAAGGATTTGTATAGTGCCGTCTGCGATCTGTTCGTTATGAGAGCAACAGAGACAGTCCTATGCAAGTCACTGGGCGTTCTACCTGGGCAGCAGACTCGGAGGGCCCTCTGCAGCCATTTCCACTACCTAACATAGGATCGTCATAGGGACCATTAACTTCTGCCTGAGGTTTATGAACCTTGACTGCCAGTAGGTCAACTTTTCTCGTCAAACTTTGAACTCGTTGCGCATACATGAAAATTGATTTGAAAAATCTGAAAAAATTCGCATGGACTGGTAATTTTTTTAGCCGTCTTTTTCAGGAATCGGAACCCTAAAATTCATTCTCTTTCTCTCGTAGGCCTGCCTAGTGAAGGCCCATGGACGTTGAAAAACACTCAATATCCACCGAATATTAAAAGTACTCTCAACGTTAATGACGTTTGTTTTCTGTTAACGTACGTTGTAAGTTTCGACGTCCACATTTGATTGTATCAAGGTTATTATTGACGATAATTAAAAAATTCATTACCATGTTAAAGACTCACGTAATTAAATTATTAGTGTTAGTACATTAATAACATCAGTTCGAAGTTCAAACAATCGTGCGTCTGAAGGGTGAGTTGGGTCCAAGGGTCAGAAGGGTTAGCTGAGTATAAGGATCAGATGAGTATAAGGGTGACTTGAGTCCAAAAGATTACGCGAATCTAAGGGTCAGATAAAAGAAAGCCTCAGTTGAGATTGAAAGTCAGTTGAGTTTAAAGATAAGTTGAGCCTAAGGATCAAAAGAGTACGAAGGGTCAGGCGAATCCAAGGGTCTGTTTTGTAAGGGTCAGATAATTAAAAACCTCAGTTGAGTTCAACGGTCAGTTGAATTTAAGAGCCAGTTGTGTGTAAAGGTCAGTTGAGTGTATGGGTCAGATGAGTGCGAAGGCCCTATTGGGCCAGAGAGTCAGATGAGTCTAAGACGAGAATAAGGGTCAAATGAGTCTGAGGGTCAGATCGATTCTGAGGATCAGGTGAGCCAAAGGTCATCTGACTTTTAGATTGAACTGACCCTTAAACTCAACTCAGCCTTTTACTCCTCTGACCTTTAGATTTGCCTGACCCTTCGTACTCTTTTGACCCCTAGGCTCAACTGAGTCGTAGATTCGCGTGATTCTTCACACTTAACTGACCCTTAAATCCGCCTGACCCTTTGTGGTTGTTTGACCCTTAGACTCAACTGACTATTAGATTCGCCTGATCCTTTGGACTCAAATAACCCTTAGACCCATCTGACCCTTAAACTCAACTATCACTGAGACGGATCTAACTTTTAAACTCAACTTAGACTTCTACTTATCTGACCCATACTCAACTGACCCTTATATTCACCTGACCCTTCGTACCCTTTTGACCCTCAGATTCGTGTGATTCTTCGGACTCGGCTGACCCTTATATTCATCTGGTTCCATGCTGAAGGTTTTACGCTTATTGATAAAAAAAACCCATCTGGTTCTCATACTCATCCGACCCTTAGATTCATTTAACTCTTAAACTCAATTGACCCTTAAACTCAACTGACACTTGAACACAACTGACCCTTAAACTCAACCTTTAGATTCACGTGATTCTGCAGACTCAACTAACTCTTACACTTATCGGATCTTTACACTCACTGACTTTTATATGAAGGGTCCGACCCTTAGACGCCTTAGACCTATATGGACTCCAATTTCCTCTCATCTCTTCCCCCTGCCCATTCCCTCTTAATTTCCTGTATTACTTTATTGCCTACTTTCTTGCTGTTTTTTCCTCTTTTTCTTCTTATTAGTTGCTTATATAAACCCAAAAAAATACAACTCGCCACAAGCAACTGTACAGCTCAGAAGCATACCGGGATACCCTGCGATCACTGAGCTTGAGCAGTAGCGAGTAAAAACAGAAAAAGGATGGGTGACCGAAAGGGAACACCGCAGAACTACAAGCAATGATATGTCGAGTACTAATAGACCGATCCGTTTTTTTCGTTTTTTCCCTGTTTTGTTTCACCGAGTTAATAATATTTATATTTTTGCCATTCTTCCACCGATTAATTTATGCAAGATTTAATCAATTAATCGATTTTAGAATGGAATTGGTAGTGTGAAGAGGGAAGGGGGGAGGAAGGAAGGAAAGAATGTACGGTGGAGGAACGTTGATGATACGTTTAGTTTCAACCTAATTTCAACGTACAATCTGGAAAAAATGGAAAAAAGAGACGGTATTTACGTCAAGAGTAGGTTGAATCGGTGCATTTGAGCCTGTACGNCTCAAATAACCCTTAGACCCATCTGACCCTTAAACTCAACTATCACTGAGACGGATCTAACTTTTAAACTCAACTTAGACTTCTACTTATCTGACCCATACTCAACTGACCCTTATATTCACCTGACCCTTCGTACCCTTTTGACCCTCAGATTCGTGTGATTCTTCGGACTCGGCTGACCCTTATATTCATCTGGTTCCATGCTGAAGGTTTTACGCTTATTGATAAAAAAAACCCATCTGGTTCTCATACTCATCCGACCCTTAGATTCATTTAACTCTTAAACTCAATTGACCCTTAAACTCAACTGACACTTGAACACAACTGACCCTTAAACTCAACCTTTAGATTCACGTGATTCTGCAGACTCAACTAACTCTTACACTTATCGGATCTTTACACTCACTGACTTTTATATGAAGGGTCCGACCCTTAGACGCCTTAGACCTATATGGACTCCAATTTCCTCTCATCTCTTCCCCCTGCCCATTCCCTCTTAATTTCCTGTATTACTTTATTGCCTACTTTCTTGCTGTTTTTTCCTCTTTTTCTTCTTATTAGTTGCTTATATAAACCCAAAAAAATACAACTCGCCACAAGCAACTGTACAGCTCAGAAGCATACCGGGATACCCTGCGATCACTGAGCTTGAGCAGTAGCGAGTAAAAACAGAAAAAGGATGGGTGACCGAAAGGGAACACCGCAGAACTACAAGCAATGATATGTCGAGTACTAATAGACCGATCCGTTTTTTTCGTTTTTTCCCTGTTTTGTTTCACCGAGTTAATAATATTTATATTTTTGCCATTCTTCCACCGATTAATTTATGCAAGATTTAATCAATTAATCGATTTTAGAATGGAATTGGTAGTGTGAAGAGGGAAGGGGGGAGGAAGGAAGGAAAGAATGTACGGTGGAGGAACGTTGATGATACGTTTAGTTTCAACCTAATTTCAACGTACAATCTGGAAAAAATGGAAAAAAGAGACGGTATTTACGTCAAGAGTAGGTTGAATCGGTGCATTTGAGCCTGTACGCTGGACAACGTACTTTCAACGTCCTAAACCCACCAGTGGACCTTGAAACTACGTTGGGAGACCCGGTAAAATTTCAACTCGGGTAGTGACTGATCTCTTAAAAGTGCTGAATAGTGAGGGGTATGCAGATCTAACTTTATGTGTGAATACACTCTTAGGATTCCCTCATGCTATAAAATCTCAGTGTAGAGTGTCAAAAAAAAACATACTGTCAGTGAATACGTATACTTGGGAATCAGAAATGGGTTAGAAAATCGCATTGAAGGGGATGTATTTAAGGAAGATAACATTCTTGCGTTTCTTGCAACCATATTACTTGAAGCGTTTGTTAGTACTGTTCAAAGTGACTACTAACACAATATTAGCTTTATTCGTTTTATTTTTCAGATGTCGTAGTGAAAAAATATCCTCAACTGAATATGAATGTTGAGAGTTATACAGGGAAGTATCTATCTTGGGCTCCAGATCGCGACGGAGGTCGAGCGAATAGGGCATAGAAAGCAACATGTTCACACTCGTTAGATCGCTGACTCGATTTAATTAATTTATTATGGATGTTCGTTCACTCGATTTAATTTGTTTATTATTCATGTTCGTATTCATGTCAATTCACTTCGATGTTCACTTTTGATGTTAATATATTATTCATGTTCTGCATTATTTCTTTATTTTTCTGTGAATTCTAGTGAGTGATTATATTGGCCCAATCCTGGAACATTGGTACGTCATTGGTAAGTCATGGCCCAGTTCCGAATTACGAGCATCAACCAATTTTCCATCCCCCACCATCGGACCGAGGATCTGGTCTCAACCTTTGGTCCGATGTGACATCCCATCTCCGAGCCAGCCTAGATTCGGTGTCCAAATCAGAGTTGCTCCATCCCTCGGTACAATTGAACCAAGTCTGAGCTACGGCTTGCCCAGTTGTCCCATTTTACCTGGGTCGTTGCCTCACATGCGAAAGGTTCCGAGTTCAAATCCCGGCCGGGTAGAATGGTGCGATCTAACCATTTAAAGTCCTGATCATCATCGCAGTATAGTATAGCCTAGTATACTCTAACCGGGTGGAAGCGATGTAAAATAACGAAAAAAAAAAATTGTTAATAATAATGAGGTTAATAAATAATCACGTGAGTTTTTGATGGGTTACAACCTACTTGTAACTTGTGAGGTAACTGCGTGACGTTTTGATGAGTTCCTTGTAGATCGAAACCTATGTGGCACCGGTGACCATGTCGGTTGCACCTCATCTGTAACCGACGATAAACCGATGAAATTTCTACTCGGGTACCCGAGTGGAAATTTTAGTCAGGACTTGATCAGACACTGATCAGGTTACCTTATCAGATTCTGATCATGTCTGTTACGCTATAATTTTGGATTTTCCACTAGCGTTTCGCCGCCTACCATCATTAGGTATTAATTACATTTAATTTTTTTTGAGAGAAAGAAATTAGTAACTTCCTAGCCGGGAGTCGAACCCGGGACCTCCCAATGTCGGGTCGGGTGCTCTTACCATCTGAGCTACCAGGACACTTACGAATTTCACTCTCAAATTGAATCATACCCGAGTTGAAATTTTAGTCAGAACTTGATCAGACACTGATCAGGTTACCTTATTACATTTTGATCAGGTATGTTACGCTATAATTTTGGAATTTCCACTAGGGTATGTGGGCGGCATATGCACCAGCTCCCCTAGTACAGAGGATAAATTGGAGGGGAAGGGGTTTCAATTTTGATTGAAATGATGAGTGATTATTTGTTTATCGGTTTTTCAAACTTTGTTAATATGAGATTTATTATTCAGATAGATTTCTGTAGTGAAGACTTGTGACAACTGGTGATGATTCTAATTTCCATGCTGTTGACCATAATGGTGAGATTTTCAGATATAGGGACTCTGAAATGCCGGAATTAATAGCTAACCTATAAATAGCTATTAAATCGTTTGAAAATATAATAATATAATCGAAACACTGAAAATATGTAATGGGAGAAAATCAGTGGGATATTGAAATGTGATACACTACTGAATTTCGAAAGTGGTGCAATGAGAAAAAAGCTTCCGTGAGACTTATTGTCCCCCACTTTTCTTCAGTCATGAAATAGCATATTTCGCGTTGAGTGCCACAGGGGTTTTCGATTCGTGATTGGCACGCCTCGCCTTCTGTTCGGTGTGACAACCTCACACACATCGAAAACCCCTGTGGCACTAGGTGCGAGCGATATTTTTCCGTAGTGATTTTTACTTTGCCAGTTTGGGGAAGGGTCAATACCAATCCCCGGACTGGGAAAAGTGAAGGTCAGTACGGAAAATATATATCGATCGAGGTAGTTCTATCGAGTACTCGACTATTATTGACTAGATGAAAAAAAGCGAATAAACCAAAAGAAGAAATTCCCACCCATTCTCCATTTCTCCCAATAATGTCTAAATGACCTTGTTAACCATCTACCTCAGGATAAGACTTGAGCCCCCCAAAAGGCATTTGTATCTCACAAGACGAAAACTAACTCAGACTAGAAACAATAAGATCATGAACCTAAAGGACCTAAGAAAGCTCTCCCCTCTTCCACCCTTTATCATCGGGCAATTTAGAAAACTGCTCGAGGGGGTTGGCTTTCGTCAGTGCGGCCAAGCCTACCCACGAGCCAAGTATGATGTCAGAGCGCCATCCGGAAATTGTGATCTCAAGGAAAGAGGAGGGAGTGAAAATGTTGGTGGAAGGGGTGGATAAAAATGAGAGTAGAGACGTGGTGGAAGCGGAGGCACATAGGCCCTTTGCCAACATCAAAGAGAATCTTATTCTCGTGGCTAGACGACATTGCTGTGTCTGCATCACGCCGTGCTACTTGTTCCTGACACCCGAGATTCTTGAAATGAGAAGAAAAAATTTTGTTGAAAATGTTATAAAGATGGGGGCAATTCGTTTTTTCCTTAGTTACCTCAGTTACTTTCTTCTTGTTATGAAAAGGAAATTGAGAATTATGGTGGCAAGTCTGAGGGATGTGATAATGTATGGAGAGAAGATTAGTCTTACTTACCTTCGATAAACACAAATAGCTAAAGTTTTGGTGAGTCTGGCCAACGAGGAGAATTGATAGACCAATTAGGTGAGTTTGTCCTCTTTATGCTGATTCGTTATATGGACTTGCATTCTGCTCTCGTAGTTTTATAGACAACTGTTGTTCATCAAAACTTATCCAATAATTAAGGGACAGGAGGTGATCAAAAAGTTCGGGCTGCGGCAGAAATTTTCAATGAGATGTCAATACTTTTCTGGCATGAATAGAGTTTCGTTTTTCTCCAACAGATGAAAGTTTTCGCATTAGAAGGAAAGGTTTTTTTTACAGTTTCTCTCGGAACGCATCAGTCCAAGGATTATTACCCAATCAATGTTAATCACAAATACCTTCAAAATTTTCTGATGGAATCATGTAATGAATACTTGTTAACCACGACTAAAAAATTCTCTAGGAGTTGTTTAACTCTAACTTCCTCCTTCAAAAAGGTAAAGTAAAATGAGAAGTCATGGGTTTCAACAAACTTTATCCCGTTCCAAAAGTTTTCGGATGTAGCAACTTTTTGCGGATGCCGCCAGCACTTTTACCGGAGATCCGTACACACTGTTCATCAATATGTTCGCGGATAACTAACCCACAAGTTCCAGGGTAGTCAGTAGAAAGTGAACCTTGGATAACTCCAAAGCAACTCCAAAGCGTCGTTCAAGAAAGTTTAATTACATTAAAATTCTCACAAATAATTAAGATTCATGTTGGTTTGTCTTCAGGCGAGTAGGCTTAAATCGTCTGAGATGTCATCTTCATACAGCTGAATATCAAGTTCACTTCATCTGCTTGAAAGCAGAGTAATTAATTACTCTAGTCTCATTCAATTTATCTCTCTGGGGTTTGTGAAGGAGATACTTGAATGATATTCGTTATATTTTTACTCAGGCCATTTTAGCTATACATCATCCATCATCCGCAATCTTTCCATAATGAAAAAACGCGAAACATAACCTTCTTTCACGTTCTTCCATCAGCTGAGTGGAATGAATGGTCGGTTAATTAATTAGACAGAATTCTGATTTGAAAAATTTACTCGTTATCTTTATTGCTTAATAGTCGGCATTTCAATTCTTTCGAACAAATTATCCAATGCATCATCCAACCGATGATTAACAATTACTCCTCTCAAACATGTCAAACTTCTTCATTAATAAATTACTTTATTGAGACGTAATAAAAATGAAAATAATACTGATGAACGATGCCATGCGAATATTGAATATTTAAAGTAGAATTCCTCCTCTGGCCCAATGTACAAATAAAAATGGTCTTGTCATTGTATAGAAATAGGTCGAAGTTGATATTTTCGTGCAATCTAATTGACATCCTGTGGTTGGAGCTTTAGCTTTCACATATATAACGTATAAAACTGATACGTCTGGTTGGTCTTGCTTTATTCTATAATAGAAATTCCGATTTCTCGTATAAATAAGCTATGCAACAAATGGTACACCATTATAACGTTGTAATTATGAGATTTTTTTGTAACAAATTAAGACGCTTAAAGCTCTCGTTCAAAAAGCAAACGAGAGTTTGAATCACATGACGATTTGAATAATTCAGATATATTCAATCCACAATTCTTCCTCCTCCAACGTTTTTGGTGAAGTTTCTCAAGTCTTGCGAGATCAGATGGCCATGAAAACGCTACGATAATCATATACTTATCGTTCTGTTTTGGAATCCATAGGAGGGATTATCCCCGTTGCACTTTAGCTACTTTCATTCATTTTTACACGATATTTACACAGTCCGGGGATTGGTGAATCGATCAGGTCTTATCCTTGAAGGATTTACCAGAGGATTTGTCTTTCTGTGAGTCCGGATTCGATCTGGTACGGGAGAGCCTCGCTGTGTCCTTCTTGGGGCCTGATGGCGCTGGTTTTTTCTTTTTTTTTGTTAGGGCGCCCTGGAGGTTCATCGCTTGGCTGGCGATGTCATCGCGGAAGGCGAGGAAACCTAATTGGGCGTGAGAGGCCTCGTTTAGGGCGCGGGAACGGATGCAGGCGTGATATTGATCAGTTGATAGCCTCTGGCCTGGCCCACCTGAGCAGACCTGCAGACCACAAATTATGGGATTAGAACGTTGACTAAACGTGACTGTTATGGGACAGTATTTAGGAAATACGTCGAGAAGAAAGAAGTTAGAGCAAAAATGTCGAAACGATTGATGTTCTCAATCATTTCCATATTTGTAAATTAAAGCGATGGAATCAGGGTTTTTGGACAAATAACAACAATGCTGATTAATTTGTCAAAAGAAGCGTTTCGCTAAATTATTTTCACATCCTCAGGCTCGCGAAGAAACAAAAACCAACGGAATATACAGACGAATGTCATCTTGTTGTAGTTTTTATGTTTACGGAATTTAAGGATATTTACCCTGTCGAGTGGACAACTCAGTTGAAAAGAAAAATAGAATAGACCAAATAAATCATTCAAGTTATTAATTATTTTTCTCATCAAATTAGAAGTATTATAGCGTACTTTTCCAGTTTCAAAAACAATAATTAAAGAAATTGTTCACAGATAATGGAGGACTTGTGACTGCAGTAGTAACAGTCGAATTTTGATCGGACAACATCGTACGCTTCGGCTAGTAGTGGGGTTGTAACAGTGAGATGAATGTTTGTGTGTGCTATGCGTGCCCATATGCTTCCAGCAATGAATTATCATCACCGACTTTATCGAATTCGATGTGCTGTTGTGTGGTGTTGTCGCGTTGCTCGACTCGTAATGGCGGTCAAATTTTTTTAGAGGAATTCGAAAATCAACCGAAGATATCACGTCCATATGGCCCGGTCCCCTACTTGTTCTCGCAGGCGATAAATTCTCCTTAGTCTAAAGTAAATGGCTTGTGGTTTATTTTCAATATCTTGAGTATTTAACCCATGCAACATCTTGATTAAAGTTCACACGGTCACATTTCTTCCCTAAGCGTAATGTTACAAGAAGTGATTTTCAGACATTAATTTCTCACTATAGTATACCCCGATGGAAGGGTTAAGATTATTCTTAGTTTTTAAGCTTTCGCGGGCATTATTAATGACATTATTGGCTTCCGGATGGATGCCGCGTTTGGTTTTAGCATTTTTAATTGACCAGCTGATCAATTAAAACATACGATTGGCTGAACCCCCTTTCCCCTTCCTCCTCACCGTTCCCTACCATCACAGGAGAAGACGTATAAGGACAACCCCTAAACATCAGAGCTCAGAATCGGAGCTCGTAGCCCTGAAGATGCAGACTGCATGTTTGCGAAACGTCGGCGCAATGCTGAAACCAAACGCGGCATCCATCCGGAAGCCAATAATGTGATTAAGATTATTACTAACGTCTGGTTCAAATATCAATCTGGTATATGAGACAATATCAAAATTATGGTGAATAATGTGGGTTTTGGCTAAATGTCCTTAATTATTTATATTCAGATTGACATTTGTCTGTATATTCTGTTTGTTTTTGTCTCTTCCAGAGCCTGAAAAAGCTAAAATAATTTAGCGCAACGTCGCTCCTTTTGACAATTTCATCAACGTTCTTATTTCTCCAAATGTCAAAACATCTTTTTCATAGAGAATTCCCTTCATTATCTAAAAGGTTTCTTGATGTTTTCTTATAAATCTTTCAATTTTGAAGATATATGTAGAGTAATCTCAACTGATTGTGCAGCACATTTTTGGAAAGGAAGTTATATCTTTTTATGAATTTAATTTCTGAAAAATATCTAGGAATGATTTGTAAATAACTTTATTGTCCCTAATAAAGGTTTATTATCGTCTTCTGTAAACCGTTTTTTTATTCTTCTAAAAAAAATGGCAACATAACCATTATCAAGACACTGGCAAAAATGGTAAAATAACCATCATCACTTGAGTTTTGCTTGATTTTAGTTACCAAAAAATGATAATTCAACAAGTTTTTACTGCCTGAATCTTCAATTTTTGTTTCAACGCCAGGTTCGCCCACTTTCCTCGTTATTACCTCACACTCCACCCAAATGAAACCAGCACAATTATCTCCCCTAATGTAGAACAAGACCAAGAGTCCCCAACATCAGGGGTTTTATGAAACGCGGCGCCGAAATTCCCTTTCCGGTGTAAAATCCCCCTCTTACCCATGCGCCTTAATTGCCCACTGGCCTCAAAACTACAATGAGCGAGACAGAGAGGTGGCACTGGGATTTCAGGCGTGTCGTTGGCGACAAGTGGCCAGCCTGAAGCTAACTAAGGTCTATATATTCCCTCTTTCATCCAAGGTTTAATATTTGTCCAGCGCTCTAATTGCTAAGCACGACTGCAGCTGATGGACTTTTTACATTAAAGTTTCTCTCTAAGAATTAAAGCAGGGTGCTGTAAAAGACTAGTTCCGATGGCTGCTTTCATGTCTTGGAGATGTCATCGAATAGTCATTAGGCTACAATGTGTGAAGGTGTGTTTTAGTCTGAAGAAATGACCTATTGAAGAGGTATGAAGTATTGAGAAGGCGTTGTGTTGCCAGATATTTAGTAGAATAGTTCATTGTAGACTGAATATTAGGGACGATAAGTTTTCGCAAAATATTCCATTGGAAAAAAAGGTCATTTTTTGAGTATGTTCGAGTGAAGTGTAAAATGAAAAGTATTTCCGACGTGTTACAATTTTATTACGGTCGTTTTTCGTTTTGAGAGTTCCCTAGTAAAAATTTGGCCTGAACGGATCACTCGAGGGGAGGTTCGAGTTGTTCACGTGATCGAGTGCTAATCGATCATGATTCGATTGATCAATCATCGAAACCAACCAAGGAGTGATCATTAATCGACCAGCGATCAACCATCTATCGACCAACGGTCAGCCATCGATCGACCGTCAATCGACCAACGATCAACCATCACAGAGAAAAAAAAAAGTGAATTCAAAATTTTTTTTTCTAGATTGTAGAATCTGCAGTTTAGAACTTGGATCCGGCTAAAATCTAGGAAAAAAAACAATTTCAGGAAATGAATAAATGAAATTAATCAACCAAAAAATAATGGTTTCAAGGCAAAAATATTCTGGAATTTATCGAATTAGGGGATTAAGTTCCCCTCATTAGCACATTTTCAAAATGAAAAGCAAAATGAAAGGAAATTTTGAATTAAATCTTTGAAAAAAGTGGAAAAAAATGTTCTAAAAGGTTGGGCTCAGACGATTCAGCATCATCTGAAACGTGCAGACCCATTATTCCCTAAAGAAACATTTTTTCTTACTTTTTGCCCCAATTTCAAATTTCCCATTTCCCTTTAAAAAATCATAGTACATTAGAGTACAAGGGCAGAAATTTCGTTTTCGACGAATGTGAAGTTTACAGGCCGAGCCGAAGGCGAACGAAGAACGAAGTTTATGCCCGAGTGGTCTATACTATTTTATGCCACATCGGGCAGAAGTCGAGTTTGAAGCACGCTGCGCAAAGCGCAAAAAAATGCAGAAAAATGTTTCTGTAGGGGATAATGGGTCTGCGCAAAGCGCAGCGTGCGATAAACTCGACTTATTGCACAACGTGCCATAAAAAATAAATTGTCCTCAAAAGTTGGGTTAAGATGATTCAGAATCATCTGAAACGTGCAGATTCACTATCCCCTAAAGTGGACAATTCGCGTGAGTTGTGCCAAAAGGTCGTATAAACATTTTTTTTGGTTTTCCAGAAAGTTTGTGCCAAAAGGTTGTATAAACATTTTCCCAGTGGATATGAAATCTCCACGTTTCAGATAATTCAGATAATCATCTGAGCCTATCTTTTCGGAACCAAATTTTTTATTTTTCTACAAGGAATTTGAAGAATTTTGAAAATTTAGGCAAAAAGGTCGTATAAACACTTTCCCAGAGAATACGAAATCTCCACGTTTTGGATTATTCTGAGTCATCTGAGCCTAATTTTATGAGACAATTTTTTTGATTTTTTTACGCGTAATTTTTTTCACTGAAAATTTGAGCCAAAAGGTCGTACGGAAACTTTCCCAGGAAATATGAAATCTCCACGTTTTTGATGATTCTGAGTCATCTAAGCCCAATTTTTCAAGACAATTTTTTTGAAAAAACAAAAAAAATGTTTATACGACCTTTTGGCACAACTCACACGAATTCTCCTTAGAAAGAAAAATATTTCAAAAAATGCAAGTTTACAATCGAAGTTTCTAGCGTCTAGTAAAAAGAGACATAGAATTTATCGGAAGAATTTCAGATTCAAGAAAAAAATGGATGAAAATAAGAATAATACGTATCATTTCTAGAATTTTCTCTACAAAAAGATGCGATATGATGGTTGAGTTTATCATTCTTCGAAGGATAAATTTAACCATGATGAATTGATCAATTTCATGATTTTTTTTTCTCTGTGATCGATCGACCAACAATCGACTAACAATCAACCAACAATTGACTAACCATCGATCACTCTACCAGTGATCAACTAACGATTGACCAGCCATCGATCAGCGATCAACCATCAATCGAACAACGATCAACCATACTAATCGACCTGCGATCGACCATCGATCGACTAACCCTCTGCGAGTGCTCAACCAACGATCGACCAGCCATCGACCGAGTGACCACGTCAACCTCCTGTTGAGCCACCATCGAGTAGCTGTCGACCGATCTGTCAGGGTTAACATTCGTCGACGAAAAATATTCACATGTAAAGCAGAGGTCTCTAGGATGTACTGGTTGTGGATGAGTCCGAAGGACAGACAGTATTTTGAAATAGAGAAAGAAAAAACAGTTGACAGGAATGAGAGAACGAAGAGTGACTGATATAGAGTCAATTAGCTCATTTGATGATGTCTCTTTATTGATTCATTTTCAACTCAAATATACGTTCATTTGTCCACTAAAATAAATACTATGTGTCCACACGATTACAATTCTACAGAAATTGCCTGTGTTTTTCCTCTTCTGGAGAATCGAAATTTTCTTGGGATTCTAACATGCCTTCCTTCAAAAAGAAAGAAACAATTATACAACGAATCAAGCATTGCCAATTCTTTAAGAGGCCAACAATGCCCCCGGAATGTTCAATTCGAGTCACAAAATACCGATAACGATATATAAGACAGAAATAATCGCCGAGAATCCATCGACTCACTGGAATTTCATATAAGCAACTGGTATGCTGGTGTACGAACCGAACTATTCGACCAGTAGCAAAATTGCTACTGGAGTGAGAGACGAAAAGCCCCCCGGTGAGTTGGGGATAGAGCATGTAGAAGTCTCGCGAACAACGAGCACAACCGCGTGTTCATTCGCTCTGGAACTTTGGAAAGAGAAAGAGAGACTGCGCTACAACCACTGACAAAGCTAATCCCGTCGTTCTGTAGCTCAGCGCACTCGGTTCTACCCATTAACGAACACCCCCCTATTGTAATCCCTCCTGCATTCTATTTTAATGAATATTTCAAATTCTTGGGAGGGAAAATTTTTTACCTCTAATTTTTACGTTATAATTCATGGGTGAATGAACAGGGTATATGAAGAGCACTAATTGCTTCTGATGAAGGTATTTCAGGAAATTCCAGAAGTATTATGAATTAATGGTCCGTGGAATAATTGATTTTATTGATACTCTTTGTTTTATGAGTTACGTTTTTTCATGTTTTTGTACTATTAGGTGTGATTGAATTTGTGCTTGTGAAGTAAGCTGAACGCTCATCCACAAGATTAACTCAACAATACTACCTAAGAGTAAAAACTACAGATTTGTGAGATTTCGAAACTTTCTGAAAAAAAAGTATTTAGATTTTCATTCGATGGGCTAGATCCATCATCACGAGTATTTTGCAGCAAACGAAATTGCGATAGGCTATAAATTACATTTTATTTATTTATCAACTGCCTCCAAGGGGTGGACTCCCGATGGCATGAGGGCTTAACATTGTATAGTATAAAATGAAATAAATTAATTATACAAATAAATAAATAAAATTAAAGTTTACAGTTGAGAAATTGACTTTTTAAGGAGATGCAATAGAGAGAATAGCTAAAGCACAGGATTCTGAAGGCGCAAAATTTCTCAATAGCAATAATTAATAATAATTAATGATAATAATTGGGCGTTATCTGCGGCTGGACAATCTGAGACAACAGATGACAACTATTTCGTAATCGGCTGGCCATTCTTCATGTAAACCGATAGTTGATTTTGTAAAACAGATTCTCTAAGTGCTAGTGCGTTGGACAAAAAGAAGAAGAGAGACGACGGGCCCCGGGCATGAAAAATCAAACGGGCCAAGATTGGGCCAGTACTGGCAGCCGAGCTTCCGAGTCTTGAGTGCCGACCCTCAATCGGCCTTGGCCGAACCTCCGCTAGCTACTGGTGTGATAACGTTGGGCTGGTATTGGTTGCCAAGCGTCGGCCGATGATCGGCACCCGTGACCTACCCAATACTCATTTTTAATAATTAAAAAAATTAATTAATACATTAATTTTTTATGATTTAATTTACATTCTTCGGCTAATCCTTCCTAAAGAAACCGATAACCACTGATAATGATGAGTGAAAAGTTGGACCCGTCGGGATTCGATCCTGAAACCTGTAGGTTGCTGCTCATTGACTTTACCCACTCGGCCACCGTAGAGTTATTAGTTACGAAGAAGTTTATCGCCTATACGGATAAAATATGGTATTCTTATCTGATTCTTCAATTTTCTTTTATTATGAAACTCAATATAGATGTGGTAAACAGTATTAAGGTCTCGAGTTTGAACCTTACACGAATGCTGAGGAGTAATATTAAATTACTTGTATTTCAATCACCCATATTATCATAGTCAGGATCTTATGATCTTTGACGCTTAGCATCTGTCTACAGTTTTTCCTGTATGATCCATTCGACCCCTATGATCATTCAACCTTTTATAAAAGCCTCCTACACTTATGAGTAAGTTTGCGATTACCCTTATTTGACCCTTATGACCCTCGTGACCCTTGTGAGTGTTTGGCCCGTTGGAATATTGCGCTCGATTTCTCTGCTAAACAGTGACCCTGATGAGAGTTTGACCCTTGGAATTGGTTAACCTGTCTTTCCTGTTTGACCCTTATCAAGTCTTGGCGTCCGAAGTTTACCCAATTATTGGCCGAGACTTGGGATTTGACGAATGGCCATTTGACGTTCAGCTGACACTTGGACGTGAAGGAGTGGCCGAGACTTGGCATACCAGTCCAAAGCCGATGTTTGGCCGCGAGTGGGTCGCCAAGGCTTGGCATGCCGATTCAAAAGCATCGGCAATTCATCTCCGCCCACGTAAGGAAAAACGAACGGGCCGAGCTTGACCCAAGCCCGGTGGCCGGCCTGCCGAATTTCGGGGCCCGTTCCTCAATCGGAACCGCGCCGGACTTGGTTGAAACCTGGAATGACAACATCGGGCCAGGTCTGGGCGTCGATCTCGGCCCAGTTTTGGTTGCCAGTCGTTGGCCAGGCTCAATTAAACATTACTTAATTACATGAATATGATAATATGGGTGATTGAAATACAAGTAATTTAATATTACTCCTCAGCATTCGTGATAGGTTCAACGAGGAAAAAAAATCAACACCGGCATGCGACTGGCTGCCAAACTATTCATGGCAATTATCAATAATTCAATAATGACAAAAACTAAATAATTAACATTTTTTAGGATAATTTTTAGAATTGATTGTGCCCTACTTACCAAACCCTAACGCAATCATCGCTGAAAAACCGATTTTGTTAACTTAAAATATTACCCCCTAACGTGGGCTCGAACCCACGACCTCACGACTATTAATCCGACGCCCTAACCACTAGTCTACTGCGCAATTCGTAAAACCTCTACTTTAAATCGTCCATATTAATTCCATGTCGGTTTTTTTCGACTTGAATGTTTTATTATTCAGTTGATAGAAATATTAAGTGATTCAACTATAGTTTAATCGGTAAATTAATTCAATAATGAATAATAATAATAATTATTATTAATTACAATAATAATGGTAACAATTAGGATTAATGTTGAATGACGATTCTTCATCTTTTCGTAATAATTAGCGAGTAACATGTGACTTCAATACCTACAATGTCACCATTTTTTTACGATTATACCCTTAACATGTTACCCTCGAGTTTCCACCCTTACCATTCAACCCTCAGAATGTCAGCCTTATGATTTTTTCGCCCCTTTCCATTATTGCGATTTGACCCTTACAATTTTACTCTTCAGATTTTACCCTTATGATTCCACCCCTATGATTCCATTCTCATCATCTCACCCTTACGACTTAACCCTTACAATTACACCAACGGCTGGAGCCCAATGACCAAGCTCCGGGCCACCGCTGGCTGGGGCTTGATTATCGAGCTCCGGCATGCCAATGTCCGGCCAAGACTGGGCCAGATCTGTCAACCAAGGCTCTCTTACCCGCCCTTCCCCCGAGACTCAAGTCCTGGTCCCCAGGGATGGCCGAACCTCGGTCCAAGCTTGGGCGCCCAGACTTGGCAAGCCCAGGCTTGTGCCAGGCTTGGCCCGTTTCTCCAACACTGGCATTTCTTACGTGGGCGGGGCCTTGAAGAAGCGGGAGGATATATAAATTACATAGCCCATTACATAGCTCGCGAATATTCTTGAAACACGCTATCGAAATTTTTTCATAAAATACATGAAAATATGATTTTCTTGAAGTAAGAAAATTATTTATTTGAAATAAAGAAATTTCTTATTCGGTTAAAAAAAATCGTTTATTTGAAATGAATTGTTTGTTTAACCCATTGAATAGCGTAAGTCATGAAACGTATTGGTGTGAAAAGAGTGGCGGACCTTTTAATGTATCAGTGCGCCATAAGAAAAGCCCGGCTGCGCACGTACACCAGCACAAAATGGTGAAGAGTAGAGTGATATGAGCCTGTTCGACCGGTGTTGGATTCTTGTTGAATAAATTTCCGGACACAGATTTTATACAAAATAAAACTGATAATTTATTCGAGAATATATTTTTAAACTGTTAAATATTGTGACAACTCTGATTCAAAATAATTTCTAAGATGTTTATATATTTCGAGTTTCGGACAGAGGTTCTGTTACACGATGAAATTAATACTAACTAAAATTGTGGAAGTCCTCAGTTTTATGTACCTGAGGGTGCAAGGAAAACTGGAGGGGATGATGACTAACATTGCCATTTTTGGGCATACTTGAGGGAAGGTTTGGGACTCGTGACGTCAGAGGAGTGGTTGAGGGTTCTGGCATCGTTAAGGTTTATGATGGTCTTAGTTTTGAGGCTTTCGCGGCCATTATTAATGACTTGGTTGGCTTCCGGATGGATGCCGCGTTGAGTTTCAGCATTGCGCCGACGTTTCGCAAACATTGCAGTCTGCATCTTCAGGGCTATCAGCTCCGATTCTGAGCTCCGATGTGTGGGGGCAGTCCTTATATACCTTCCCTTGTGGTGGTGGGGGAAGGGGAAGGGGGGGGGAAGTCAGCCAATCATATGTTTTTAATTGATCAGCTGGTCAATTAAAAAACCGGGAGGACGGTTTTCCAAATGGGGTTCACTTGATATCCTCTGTCCCTGTTGAGGTTGTTAGGGTTTTTATGGATCTCCAAACCCTCTCGGTATTTC
>NW_021680508.1:188405-214685 GCF_001412515.2 Diachasma alloeum
CCCCCCCCCTTCCCCTTCCCCCACCACCACAAGGGAAGGTATATAAGGACTGCCCCCACACATCGGAGCTCAGAATCGGAGCTGATAGCCCTGAAGATGCAGACTGCAATGTTTGCGAAACGTCGGCGCAATGCTGAAACTCAACGCGGCATCCATCCGGAAGCCAACCAAGTCGTTTATGATGGTCTTGGGTATTTCCAGGAGTTTATTGCGGTTCTCGGGAATTTTAGTTAATGAGGGAAATGGCCCAAAGGTTGTATTGATGGAAGAAATGGGAGAGTGGGAATTGGCCCAGAGAGGAGACAGTTGTTTGGGAATTTAGTTAAAGTTATTTACTATGTCTATTTAATAATATTATTGGGAGAGGCCCAGACTAACCATTCAGGTTTTATGGAACTACGGGGAATGTTGGAATAATATATCGACAAAAATATAATGAAATATAGTTAATAAATATAGTGAAATTGCTATAAAAAAGGTTAAAATACTGGGGTATACAACACCTCCCCACTTAAAATTGGAAATACTATTTTCAATCATTAAAAATAGAAAAGTGGAAAATGTTTGAATATGGAATACTTGAATCTAGTAAATTGACTTCTCCTAATCTATTAATCAATAGGAAATAACGAATTAAGCATTAAGAATTAAGAATAATTAAGAATTATATATACAGAGTTAATTTATATTATAAAGGAGTTGTGCTTCTTCGCACTCTGATGCGGCTGGAACGTCTTACCTGGAGTGGAGATTCGTGGTCCGATTCATCTGTGGTGGTCAGGGATTTTTCCATGACTGATGGTAGGGATCTACCACGGTGGATGATAACTTCTGATGATGGTAATAGAGGCTGTAGATGGACGTCAGAGTCAATATTACAATTGACGAAGTTCTTAATGACAGGCACGATAGATTCAGTTCGTGAGTCTGCCATATTGGGGTAGGATCGTCTGATGAGTTTTAAGCAGTTGCAGTATCGGAAACAACAGCAGGTGATGATGATGAAGAACAAGCCGGTAGAACTCAGGAGGATGGTAGTCCAAGATGACGTTGGTCTGCTCGATGGAGATTGATTCATCTTTGTTGAGAGAATCTTGTTGATTTCGGCTAGCTTTTTATTAGTGATTTTGATGTCGTTGGAGTCAATGTTGATTAACTGCATCGATTTCAGGTTTAGTGGAACTGGCTGGTCTTCTTTATTTTCTTCGCAGTTCAGACTTGGGAAAATTTCAAGACTGGTTGTGGAAGTGGTGTTTTTCTCGAAATTGCTGCTGGTTTCCAGAATAAACGAATTGGTGTAGCCCTTGCATTTATCATTTAGTTGGAGGATTCCGGATTTTTGTAGAATTATGTCTTCAATATGACTCTGTGGTTTATTGTCACAGATCAGCGTTAAGGTGATGGGCTTCTGGAGAATGTAGATCCATTGATTGGCTTCTAGGTACTGCCAGAATTCAGTGGTTGCCTTGGCAGTTCTAGTGGTGCAGGAATTCGGAAGACAGTTGATGTGAGAAAGCAGGAGTTGGACTTCGCAGTTGGGGTGATCAGATGTCTCGATGAGATGTTGTCCATAACAGATGTACTTCCTACTAAGATGTTGTTTACATTCCGAAAGAGATTGGATATTTAGGAATTGGGAATTGGATTGAGACATAAGGAGATAATCAGATTTAGGAAGGACATATGTGAAATTGAAAAATGATTCGTTCAAAATCGGTAAAATAATTAAACGATAAATATTAAAAATAGTTTTAGTGACGACTGGAACGCGTAAGATAAAAATGATATTATTTTTCTTCATTGAAACTTGAACATCACTAATATTATAAAAAAGTGCAATATTTTGGAGATCTGGTTTTATAAAAAATTCAAATTGATCTTCGTATTTATTTAATTGTTCATAAAAGATTTTAGGGAGAATAATCGATGGTGAAATTATGTTATGCCTAGCAAGTTCGATAGCATCGATAAATCGAGTGTATTCTTTGGAGATTATTAGACAGAGAGTAAATAGTCTAGAGATTTGGTCATTCATTGCGGTTTCTAAATTAAGAATAGAAAGTCTAAAATTCGTTTGAACTGAAAAGTCATTAATTTTTTTCAAATTATCATTCATTGTAATTTCTTGACTATTAATAAGTTTAAATGAGTCGTTGAAGTTTTTAATGGTGTTCGTAATAATTTGAATCTGCGATTTCATTAAATTTTGCATCTCATGGTCATTATGAAAGAGTAGTTCAATATTATCATTATAATAACTGGCATCATCGGTATCGGGTATGCCAAAAAACCGATTAAGTACGTGGGATACTCCATTGACGAGTCCACGACGTTTTCGTTTTGATAATTTTACAGTTAATTGTTGTAAGGTTTCGCTTTTCTTTTCGATTCTATTAATTTCTGTGTTAATTATTTTTAGGCTAGGTTCGCAATGAAAATTGACATGATTTATTTGAGATAAATCTTTTAATAATGTTGTGCAAAGAGTTTGTGTAGACATGCAATTTTGTACTAATATTTGTCGAGCTTGATTTAATTGTGTGTAATTTACTTGAGTTACGACTGTTAATTTAGAATTTGAGATTTGGGCAGTTCCTTCTTCATTGAAAAATATCGCATTTGAACCATTTAAGGGGCGAATATTATAATAAGAGCAATTAACTAGGAGCAGAGGGAGAAGAAGAAGTGGTAGGAATTTCGGAATCATCTGAAAAATAGCGTTTCAGGAGATTAGTGTGATATCTAATAATCTTTTTGCCTACTTCTACGTCTACTGTGTGATTATTATGAACTTTAGTGATCGTAAAGGGACCTTTGAACTGTTTTGACAGTTTTTTACTTAATCCAATTTTACCTTGTTGATCGCGGATACATACGAGGTCATTAACTTTAAATTGTTCAGGGTGTTTGTTACGATCATAGTACTCTTTGCTTTTCTCTTTAGCATTGACGAGATTTTCACGTGCGACTTTGAAGGCGATATTGAATCTCGATTGAAGAGATTTAATATAATCATCATAAGAATAGTGGAATTCAGGTTCTTGAGAAATTGAAGAGGGAAGATAGGCTTTACATCCGAATAACAATTCATAAGGAGTGAAATTCGTCGATTTGTGAATTGACGTGTTGTACGCGAACATGGCGAATGGGAGATATTCATCCCAGTCGGTTTGATTTGGCTTGACGCAATGCTTGAGATAATCTTTGAGTGTGAGATGAGATCTTTCTAACGCACCGTTGGTTTGAGGGTGATAAGGAGTGGTGGTTAGATGTTTTGTTTTAAATAAATTGGTCAATTCTTTGATGAGGTTCGACATGAAATCAGGACCTTGCTCTGTGAGAAGTGTCTTGGGAATTCCGAATTTGGTAATTATTTGAATGGGAACTTCGGAAACCGTTTTTGCTTCATGATTGGGAATTGCATAAGCAAAAGAATATTTTGTCAAATCGTCTTGTGCAGTGAGGATAAATTTATTTCCCGATTGAGAGAGGCAAGGGACCTACAATGTCGATAGCTAGACGTTGGAATGGTCTTTCTGATGTTGCGGTAATTGCCATTGGTTGTTTTGTGGGATTAAAGTTTGTTTTATTTAACTGGCAAGAATGACATGATTTTACGAATTTTCTGATATCATTTTTCATAGTAGTCCAATAGTAACGCTCTTTAATCTTTGCATAAGTTTTATTAAAGCCATAATGTCCTGCTAATTTACTACAGTGATTTTCTTCGAGAATGACTTTAATTTCTTCTTTAGTCTTGGGGGTAATTTTGCTTACATTGAATAATTTAATTTCTGATCTTGGAAAGATGAATCTCAACATTTCATTTAGAAGCTGTGCTTGAATATGAGGACTCTTAACTGGAGGAATAAAAACAAATGGTTTATTACCAATTGACTTTCTGAGGTTTTGCAAACTTTCAAAAATGTCTCCGTACTTGAGTTTGTCATGATGGAAGTTTTTTGCATACAACAGAAAAAATGTTTGATCGTGACTTTTGAGTCTGTTGATTTCATTAATTCCCGGTTTTAATTCTCTAGTGTCAAAATTATTCGCGATGTAATCAGCGTATTGATTACTTTCATCGAGGTCTTGAGACCAAAGTAAAACAATTGGATCTTTGATTTGAGTTAAAGCATTATTGTCTTTGGAAAATTCAATAACTTCTTGATTTGTATAATGAAATTTGATAAAATCTTTATAAGTGAATTCCGACTTAGAGGTATGATTAATTTGAATGGCACTTGATTCTTCTGGAATTTCGTTTTCAGGAAAAAGTCGAGAGAGGCCATCGGCATTTGAGTTTACTCTGCCAGGCTTATATTTAATTTCATAATCATATTCATTGAGACCGAGTCTCCATCGAACTAATTTAGATGAGGGTTTTTTGTGATTAAATAGCCATTGTAATGCGCGATGATCTGAATAAACGGTGAATTTACGACCGAAGAGATAGGGTCTGAAATTTTCGATACAATCCACGATTGCGAGACACTCTTTTTCAGTGGTTGAATAATTTTCTTCAGAGGGTTTGAGAGTTCGCGAGTAATAACAAACAGGTAAATCGTTACCGTCTTTGATTTGAGATAATACGCCGCCGATTCCGACGTTAGAGGCATCGCAAGTAACCATGAAGGGTTCTGAAAAATTTGGATATTGCAAAATGGGATTTTCTGTGATCATTCTCTTCAGAGTAATAAATGAGTCTTCTTGATTTTCTGACCAGGTGAAGGGTACATCGTTTCTTAAAAGCAAAGTGAGAGGTTTAGCAATAGTAGCGAAATCACGAATAAATTTTCTGTAATAACCGATCATACCTAGAAAAATTTTAATATGTTTGACGTTCTTGGGACGTGGAATGTTATTAATTGACTCAATTTTCTTTGGGTTGGCTCTCACGCCTTCATTTGAAATAATATGTCCGAGATATTCGCAAGATAGTTGGAGGAACTCGCACTTATCTGGCTGGAGTTTCAAATTATTGTCGCGTAATCTTAAGAAAACATTTTGCAATTTGGAATTATGATCTGCGAGTGAGGAGCCATAGATAACGACATCGTCTAGGTAAACAAAACATTGAATATTATTCAGTCCCATCAAAACATTGTTCATCATGCGCTGAAATGTAGCAGGTGCGGTTTTTAAACCAAAGGGCATTCGCGTAAATTGATAATGACCATTAGGGGTCGAAAAAGCAGTTTTTTCTGCGTCTTGTGGATTTAAGGGAATTTGATGATAACCACTGGCTAAATCTAGCGTTGTAAAATAAGTCGAATGTCCTAATTGATCGAGAATGTCTTCGATATTAGGGAGAGGGTACGCGTCACCGACCGTTTTTTCATTTAACTGTCGATAATCAATCACGATACGCCATTTCTTTTCTTGGGATACATATAATTTTTTTGGTACTATCCAGAGGGGACTTGACCATGGACTCGTTGAGTGCTGAATAATTCCTTGTTCTAACATTTTATTAATTTGTTTGGAAACTTCTTCTTTATGAATTTCTGGATAGCGATAAGTTTTGACAAAAATTGGATCTTCGCTAGTAGTTTTAATAGAATGAGTCGCGGCAGTGGTTTTTGTTAATAAATCAGTTGGCAAATGAAAAATATCATTGAATTCTGTACACATTTCTTCAATAGATTTTCTTTCTTCGGAATTTAGATGATCTAATCGTAGATTTTCTTTTAAAACTTTAATTCGATTTTGTGGGAAATTTTCACTCTGTTCTGGTGCGAGCTTGAAAATAGTTATTTGTTCTGATAATTTTTCAACAGAGAGCTGTGGGATTTTAACAGTTTTTAATTGATCTGATGTGTTGATGATTGTAACGAGAGCTTCATTATTCTTGATATTAACAATTGCATTGGGAATCATAAGATGTGAATCGTTTGCGATTTTTTGAGAGGGGATAATACCTTCATTTAATCCTTCAGAATTAATAATAGCGACTCTTGCGATCATTTCAGATCTTGCCCCGATTGTGATCATGAATTTATTTTTAGGTTGAGGAACATTTTCAAATAAGGGAATTGGCTTTGTAATTGCTGCGATTTTTAAGCTGGAATTTTCGTAATCAATTTTACACTTATGTTCACTAAAGAAATCGAAACCTAATAATCCATCGAAAGGAATGTTAGTGGAGGCATCGAGCAAATGAAATTTGGAATTGAGGCTCTTTTTGCCATATTGTAATTGAAGATTTGTTCCACCGATAGTTGCAATGGGAGCATTTGGTGTAATTTCATTAAGAGTTATAACTTCGGGGTCTGTGACAGTGAATTTATCTAATGCTGATGTTTTTAGAAGAGAAATTGCTGCGCCCGTGTCTAGCAAAAGTTTGAGAGTTTTGTTTTTGGACTTTGCATCTGGACATTCAAATAATACGTACGTTAAATTGTTCGAATTTACGGGAATATTCATTTGTAGAAAATTATTGAACTCGCGTGTCACTTGATGGATATCGTTTGAGTGATGAGAAATTTGATTATCATTGTTCGATGATCCTTGATTCATTGTGAAATCATTTTGATTTTGAAAATAATTTGGATTTTGTGGAGTGTGATTTTGAAAATAACTTGAATCTTGTGGAACGTGATTTTGATAATTGATAGGAGCATTGTGATGACCTTGATTTGAAGTTCGATGATTTGAGGAATTGTGGTTTCTTGAATTTTGTTGATTTGAATTCTGATTAAAAGAGGGTCTTGAGTTATTCGAATTGTTTTATTTTTGATTATTAATCCACATTCGTTTCCTACATTCTGAAATTACATGCCCAAATTTTTTGCAATAGTTGCATTGTATATTAATTTGATGAATGTTTGTTTGGACTCTTCTCGCTTGATTATTCATTGAATTAGAAGGGGGGGCTCTGAATTGAGTAGAATTTTGACCATTGAAATGAGAGAAATTAACCGGTCGCGGTCGAGAGAAATTTGTGGTTTGTCGATTTTTGTGAGGACAATCATGAAAAGAATGATCTGTTCGATGACAGATGGTACAATTTTGTTGATTTTGATAGGGGTTTTTGGGTCTTAAGGCTTTTTCTTCAGCCAATGCAGCAGTGAGCGCTTGACTCATTGTCTTAAATTCACGATAACATAACATTTGAGAGATAGAAGGATGTGTGTGATAAATAAACCGATTTCTAGTCATGTCATTTGTCATTGCAATACGACCTCGGAAAGTGTCATCGTCTTCATCATTATTGGCATGAATAGCAGCTAAAATTCGCGATGAATATTCTTCGAGTCTCTGATAAAATTGTGATATCGTTTCATTACGACCTTGAGAAATGTGATTTAACTCTTCTAATAATTGATCCATAGACTTTCGGTCTTGGAATAGTCTTAATAATAGAGCGGAAATTTCTGGCCATGTCGTGAGATTACAATGAATGTCAATTTGTTCTTTTGCTTTTCCCGTGATTTTACTCTTGACATACAATAACAAGGGGAATTTTTGAGTTTCTTTCGCAATTTCAAATACTCCATCAACTTGTTTAACGAAGCTAGTTACTTGTAGACGATTGCCATCGAAAGTTTCTGGGATTAATTTTGTTAAGAAATTTAATGGTAGCGCTTCCGTTTGTGGAATTGGACCGTTTGGAAGATCTCGATTTTCAGGATTTTGCGCATTTAAAATGTGATCGGGCATTTTGATTTTTGTGATTTAAGGGATTTAGGGAAACTCTCTTTCGAAATTATGTATTGAACATCTGAGTGTCAGTACTTACAGTTGTTGTCGCATAACTCCCGGCTGGTGCTGGAGGTGCTAGGTCCAGATGAGAAGCCAGTTCTGGTCGTCTGTCCTTGAAGAGATGTGGGTGGTGATCTAATTTTAAACAATTTTGTCACTTGTGTCTAGGACGGAAATTTTTCTTTTCCGTTAAAAGCACTGGTTTTTGCACGAGTGTTAGACCAATCCGGTTCCTCATCGCCAAATTTTGTTGGATTCTTGTTGAATAAATTTCCGGACACAGATTTTATACAAAATAAAACTGATAATTTATTCGAGAATATATTTTTAAACTGTTAAATATTGTGACAACTCTGATTCAAAATAATTTCTAAGATGTTTATATATTTCGAGTTTCGGACAGAGGTTCTGTTACAAGATGAAATTAATACTAACTAAAATTGTGGAAGTCCTCAGTTTTATGTACCTGCGGGTGCAAGGAAAACTGGAGGGGATGATGACTAACATTGCCATTTTTGGGCATACTTGAGGGAAGGTTTGGGACTCGTGACGTCAGAAGGGTGGTTAAGGGTTCTGGCGTCGTTAAGGTTTATGATGGTCTTGGGTGTTTCCAGGAGTTTATTGCGGTTCTCGGGAATTTTAGTTAATGAGGGAAATGGCCCAAAGGTTGTATTGATGGAAGAAATGGGAGAGTGGGAATTGGCCCAGAGAGGAGACAGTCGTTTGGGAATTTAGTTAAAGTTATTTACTATGTCTATTTAATAATATTATTGGAAGAGGCCCAGACTAACCATTCAGGTTTTATGGAACTACGGGGAATGTTGGAATAATATATCGACAAAAATATAATGAAATATAGTTAATAAATATAGTGAAATTGCTATAAAAAAGGTTAAAATACTGGGGTATACAACACCGGTTCACATAATTAAATCCGTTTTCTTGAAAAAAGTAAACATGTTTATTTATTTGTAGCAAGAATATTCTTGACTAGGGGACTACGCTCGCTCCGCTCGCCCATATGATCCACATATGACCCCGGATGATCCCCATATGACTCCCATAATTCTTATTCTGACTCCCGTGACCCTTAATCTAACCCATATAACCCTTACTCTGACCCTCCTGACCCTAAGTTTCGTGATCAATACATTGATGGCGGGCTTCCGAATGATCTGAAATATTACAAAAGTTGATAGCTTTTCAACACTAACTAGCAGCAAAAATTTCCGACAGTTACTACCACATCCGTGGGTGCTATCAGAATTCCAATGTTTCAAATATTTCGTATGAGTAGATATACATTTTCTGTCCCAAATTTCAAGTTGATATCTCGATTTTTGCACAAGCTAGAGTGTTTACAAAGTTTTTTGTTTTTTGAAAAAACGTAAAAACGGGAATATCTTAAAAACTTTGTATGAATGGATATATTTGTTTCGATTGATTTAAATAGAAGGCGTCGAAACGAATATTTTGAAAAAGACAATCGAAATCGGTCAAAAAATGAATCGCTTTTTATCAAAAACTATTAGTTCAATCGAGTTGAAATTTTGCACAGAGCTAGTTCTCATCACGACCTATAATTTTACGAAATTTCAAATTTTTTGGAATTACTTTAGTCATTTCATTACTCAATTTTCTAAAAATTGGCTACCGGGAAGGTAGCGGTGGACGTGGTCACATAAAGACATGGTTGCCAAACTTCATCTTTTGACGTTTCAGACCATTCTACATCATTTCCACTCAAAATTAGAGAATGTGAAAATCGAAGGATTGCGATGCTTCCATTCGGAAGCAAAAAGTTCAAATAAAGATTTTTATTTGATTCAATAAAACCATTTTTCTGGATGTAAATTTGAGCGATTGCAAAGGTTCCATTAGGACGCAATATACAAAAGAAATTGTCCAATATTTCACATCATTTCAATCGTAATCGAAAGAATGTAACTGTTTATCCAAACATACCTGTGCAAGTTGCTGTTACATTCTCAACTCCAAAACTGAAGCCATAACCGTATAATCAAGTTATTACACCATGAACCATAATTCCTCACCCAAAATTATCGTTAAAAACATATAACAATTTCTCACGTCGATCTTGGGAAAGCGTTAACACTAGATTACTTGGTTCACAGCCTCAAGGGGTAACCCGATTAAGTGATCTCTCTCGCGTCTAATGACCCCTTCACCAACACTCCTCATCCCTTCTCACTCTTGGTTTGCCTCTCCTAATTCCGATCGATGGCCAGCTTATTAGCGACCAACTTTCGATAATCTCGTTATCCCAACACCGAAAACGAGGTGAGGTTATCGAGTGACGGAGGTAAACGAGATACCCAAACAGCCCACGACAAAACCACGGAATTACCCCTGGGCTTGGGGATCAACACCCTTGCACCACCATTTTCGATAACTTAGTGAATAGTTCCTTGTCGGAAGGTAAGAGAAAACTGTGGAAATTGTTAGAAAAGGATTTATAGCCAATTTTCAGGGTTTCAGGATCGAGTGAAAGTGTTTGATAGATCCGAAAGCTAACTATATATTTTTAAATTCTTGTTAGCTTAGCTTAGCAACTATAGCAGCTCCGATAGAAAGGAAATTCTCTGGTCTTATACTTTATAAAGGCTAATAACTGAACCACTCAATTGGATATCAAGGGAGAAATCAAGAGATTTCCATTTCTGGCAGAGATTTCTAATAACTTCCGGAAATCAATCGAAATTATAAAGAAATCAAGTGATTTCAGAAATAATTAGAACTCATCGATGAATATGAAACCCAAATTTTTTATTCGGGCTCACTCATATGATCCCGTCTGAACCTCATGACATTCTTAAGCACATGTCATTTGATTCTTACTATCACATCATAAGACCCTTCTAAACTCGTTGGTTCCTCGAATCTTATCTATATGACCCTCTTGACCGCATGGTACATTTCTTCGAGCATTTCACTCTCAAGATTCCAACCATATGACGCTTGTGAATCTTCTAACTCTTCTGATTGAGGAAAGCAGTGGTCAAGCAGTTTGAATACTATAGGAAGTTCATAATATTCAATCCAACCATTCTCCGAGTCATTTCATTATGAGATTCATAAAATGGATTTCACCGTTCTTCATGCTAGGCATGACCCTTACGAGATATAGTGTTCGCGAGGAATGACCTTTGGAAGATATAACTCGCGTAACGTTTAAACCTTGAAACGTTTGACCCTTGCCACATTTGATCCTAGCCAGATGTGACCCTCGTGACCTATGAAAATCGTGAGGCTTCACGGTTTATGATGAAATGTGACATTCTGAGGTTTTTTACCTCTTTTGACATCCTTACGTATCACAACGTCATATAGAAAAATATCATTATCAACAAATGCCCCTCTTTGGCCCCCATATAATTGAAATCAAGAAATCATCACATTCTACTAGAAATTATGGAAATCACAAGAGATCAAAGGAACTGATTTCCAATTGTTATTCAGAAATCACAGAAATTGTTCAAGAAATCATTGAAAATCCTCCCATTCTGGAAATCACTGAGCCACCCGATTGAGCAGTGACCAGCTCCTCGTAAAAGAGTTTCAGATATGTGATCAAGCATCATGAGCATCATAAACCCCATAATCCAAAACACCATCAGGTCAGATCACTCCAAAGACCTTCCCCAACAAGGAGAAAACCTGGCTATTGCGTTATAACCATCCGAGAATTCTCCAAAACGAAACGATCCAGGTTCAGCACTCGTTCGACTTTACGAGGATCGTTCCACTGTTAGCTTTCGTATATACGTTCGTTCCTTTTTTCTCCTTACACTTGACTCGATCCCAATCCCCACCCTCTAGCAGTTACAATGAGCATTCGGGCTTTTGCGCGAATACAGTGGTTTTTTATGTCCTTTTCAATCCTCTCCCCCCCCCTGTCAACTGCCACGTGAAATTGAAGGTTGCATTCTTCGAGTAACGGCGTCACACTCAACGGAAATGTACTCGACGGGAATATGGTAACATTTCGAATGGGTATATGGGACGTTACTCGTTATCCAGTACATTGTCGTATCCCCCTGAAGGTATTATTGTTAGCTCTTTCAAAATCTACTCTCAGGTTTTATCCCTTGAATATATCGGATTGTCACAGGAATGCGCGGATAATCTCACCTCACATTTGTTTGGATTTTCTGAGTGTCACGGCTCTCACAATTTTCTCATTCGTGAAGTTTAGTGCAATTACCTTCGGATGCCAGATATGATATATGCCAGGATCGGTTGCTCTGATAACTTTGATATTACTCCTGACGTATTTTCTGTAGAGGGTAACGTCTTCACCGCCCCATCCCACTATATCCTCGTCAAAGCCCCGGACACGCAGGAAGTCTGATCTGGAATTATTAAATTACAGGGGTGTGTGAATCTTTGATGAAAATGAACGTGGCAATGTCGATGAATAAGTAACACGTATTGAAGGTATATTTCAATGATTTTTATCCGTATGCTATGAAAATGAATGCGCTTTAATTGGTTAAAGTAATTTGGTGTTTAGTTATTTAAATTTGAATTATCAATGTAAAAATAATAATAAGGCATTGGGTACTTCCAAAGATACCACAAAAAATCTTGAAAGCTATGGTTTTATAAACAGAAACTTTCAAGAAGAAGGATTACATGGAGCAATTGTGCAAGGGCCAATCATTATAGCCTGGCAAGCCCTCTTTCCAAGATTAACGTTGTTCCATTTCCTGAATGTGATGTCCTGAGGTGGACCTGAATTATGTTCTGTAGCAGTGTCCTCTATATACTGAGGAAAGATTACAGCTCTACAATAAACTCAAAGAGGAAAATTTCCCACCATTCGACATAAAAAACTTCCTCGTCAAAGCCCTGGACACCCAGGAAGGCTGATCTGGAATTATTAAATTACAGAGGTGTGTGAATCTTTGATGAGGATGAACGTGGTAATGTCAATGAATAAGTAAAGCGTGTTGCAAATATATTTCAATGATTTCTTCGCTATTCTGGAAATATGAAGGAGCAGAAATTGGTCAAAGCAATTAGGTGTGTAGATATTTAAAATTCCATTCTCAACACAAAAATAATAGTAAAGGTATTGAGTACTTCCAAAGATAATATAAAAAATCTCGAAAACCATGGTTCTATAAACAGAAGTTTCCAAGAAGAATGATTACATGGATTAATTGTGTGCGGGCCAATCATTATAGTCTGATACAGGGTGGCCAGATGTGGCGATATATCGTCAAACTGGCGATTTTCGACATCGCCTGGCGAGAAATTTTTTCGATCAAACCGCCAGACCGCCAATTTGGCGATTTTGCAAATTTCCTAAAAAAAATATGAAAATTTACCGATTTTCAGATTTTTAATTTTGGTGTTTTTGGACATTACTTCATCAATGGCCACCTATTCCTACTGTACCGACACCACTATCGCAATGCGTAAACGCGGCGCAAAGTATAGGCGCCCATTATGGATGCCCCCCAACTGTTTTATCTCCACCAATCACAATATAGTTGAGTTGTTGAATGCCCTTCAAAACACGGACTCTTGTGTTTATATTCTGTGGGTAGGCGAGCCGGTAGGTGGCGGTTTCTCTGCGTTTCTCATCGGTTCTTATTCTCGTATAATGTGATAAAAATTTTGTACTGAGTATTTTAAATAATGGGAGTGTTCAAAGGACAGAAAGGAGGGTCTAGAACCCGAAAAAAAACACACAATTTTGGTGTTAAGAAGACTAAACCCCCAAAAGAAAGTATTTTGAAAGCAAAAAACAAGGTGGAGAAGAAATCAAAAGAAGCACCGAGGCCCTACAATAAAGCCTGGGAAAACGAGGAATCTTTTAAAGTTACGAGTGACTGATGAGTTTACTTATTATACATGAGTTCCAAAGATTTTTTGATTTTGATTGATGAATCAATTATTTCACCTCACTCGTAGGATGGTTAACACGAGCTCCCGATACTATTTTCATTGAAAATAAACGTGAAGCTTACTGCAAATGGTGTTCAAAAGGATTTCGTGCTTACAAAACTGATCTTGAAACCCACATTAAAACAGTCGGTCACCAGAAAATTGCCAAGGAGATTTTATGTGCTGGGCAGAGGCGTTTAGATCAATGTGGTATGATTTTTTACAACTTGTTAATTTGAAATAGATACATTCAACAAGAGGATCTCTCATTTGTTATTAATTTTCGGATGATTGTAATAAGTCAAACAGTGGAATTATTTGTGAGAATTTGCTCATACCACTCGGCTCCACTAATTTGATTCGTTCATTTTCTCATTTCAGGCGTCAGGAAAGAAACAAATGAAAGTAAGACTACTGACATTGGCTTGGTACTCCACGCTGCCTGCCATGGGTCAATACGTTCCATTGATCACCTATCAGAATTGATTCAGCGGTATGGAGAAGGAAGTGTTTTGTCAAAACTAAAACTCTATAGAACAAAGGCTTCGAAGCTTATTCTGAATATCATCGTCCCAGGGCTTCTAAAGGAACTGATTGATGATGTTGGCAATGGATTTTACTCACTCATCGTTGATGAAGCGACCGACGTGTCGACGACCAAATACATGGCTTATGGAATCAGATACTTCAGTAAAAGAGAGAATAAAATCCTCACTAACTTACTGGGATTTACACAAGTTCACGAGGCTACAGCTGAGAAACTCCACATCATTCTCCAGGCATTTCTTGCAGAGAACGGACTGGATCTCAAGAAGATGGTAGGAATTGGGACTGATGGAGCATCAAATATGTGTGGGAGAAACAATAGCTTATTCACGCGTCTTCAAAATGATCTGCCTAATTTAATGTTCACAAAGTGTATGGCCCATTCCGTGAGTTTGTGTGCATCAAAAGCGGCTGATCAACTGCATTCTGAGGTCGAAAATCTCATAAAAAACAGTAAGAGTTTGCTCATAGCTTTCTACGTCTTGAAAAATGGGAAGCACTCTTTGGGAGTATGAACGATGGGAAAACACCATTGAGATTAGTTGCATTATCGACGACACGTTGGTTGGCCTTTTACAATGCAGTATCAGTCATTCTCAAACAGTGGAAAGACTTGAGAGAATTTTTTCATATAGCAGCTGCAACATTCGACAAGAAGAATTCTGAAGTTCGTGTCCTTGCCGACGCATACAAAAAAGATACTGTCTATTTATATCTTGTTTTCGTGGAAGGTATTTTGAAGGAAGTAATGGCAGTGAATCTTGCGTATCAAAAAGTAAATACAGATGCTGCTGCAGTTTACGACGATCTTCGTCTTTTAGTACTGTCGTTAGCTCGCGGGATCTTCAAGCCTGCGTTCCTGCAGCCAATTCTTAAAGAATCCAACGTATCCAATCGAATTCTCCATCAAGCTGATATTGCTGCTGTGAAGAGGGCCCTCGAGAAAAGTGATGATTCGTTTGGTAATTCACTCCTCCCTCTCGATTCTGTCGATTATGGACAATTTTTTTTGGAAAACTCACAGAGAACTACTCTGGACGGGAAAGAGGTGAAAATTGTGAAAGAACGAGCTCGATGTTACCTTCTCCAATTGGTCAAGGAACTTGTTAATAGACTTCCTCAGAATGTTGACGTGATTGAACGGATGACATGTTTTTCACCTCAGATGTGCCTCTCTCCAGCCCCTCCTATCCCAGTGCAAGATCTTCCATGGGATTTGACAGGTATTTCTATAGAGAACATGCCCAAGCTCATTAAATATCCTCTAAAAGCTCAGAATTATATTTAATTTTTCCAGATGAGACTACTGACCGAAGTACTATTGAGATTCAATGGCGGTGTCTGCAAGGGATGTGGCTGGCGGATGTTTCCTCTGATCTAACTGAAGCTGCGACCACAGAAAACTTCTGGATAACTGTTAGGAGTTGGAAAAATCGAGATGGAGAACTAGTTTTCGAGGAATGGAGTAATTTTGCCCTCAGAGCTCTGATTTTACCCATCAGTAATGCGGAGATAGAAGGGATGTTTTCAGTTATGATTATCGTTAAAAATAAGACTCGAAACCGTATGCTTATGCCGATGCTCGTCTCAATCATGCGTATTCGCATTCATCTAAGAGTTTACGGATATTGTTGTTGCGACTATGTTCCCTCGAAATCAATGCTTGAGGATTTCAATAGTTCAATGTATGAAAGGAAAATAATGACCACTGAAGATCACCGTAATAATAATGACAACACACTAAACCTAGATGAGCTCCAACTAAATGACGCCGATGAAATGTTTAATCCCCTCGCACAGTATGAAGAAACCTGCGTACTGTCTGGTACATGATCTTAAAAGGTTTGAGCTTTTTCATAATCATTATGATATCGTTGTATTCCAAAAATTCTATTTTCAAGTTGTGTTTATGATATTTTATTCGAATATCAATTCGTATGCAATAAAGATAATGCCGTAAAAGTTGGTTCCGTTTAATTAATCGTTTATCCGCAGAGATCCCCCCGTTTCACCCTTAAATCGTTGATCTTCGCCGGTTTGAACATTCAAAACATTTGACTTTCCTAACTACTCCGTCCAGCTTTCCAATTCCACCCTTGAAAACGTCTGACCCTCAATAACCTTTTTTCTATATAAATTTTGAACTAGTGCCGCCACTGGCGACTTTCATGGCGGGTTCCTCTTCTCCGACTGGCAACTTCTGGCTACTTCCCTTCCCTGTTGGCGGCGAAACACTCTCGGCATCTGGCCACCCTGGTCTGATAAGCTCTCTTGCCAGGATTAATGTTGTTCCGTTCCCTGAATGTGAATGTAGAGGTCCTAAGAAGGACTTCTGATGTTCTTTGACAGAGTTCTCTATATACTAAGGAACGACTACAGTGCTACAATAAACTCACAGAGGAAAAAAAGTTTCCACCATAATAGATAAATCATAGTAAATTCTACGAAGCGAGAAAAATATAATTGAACGGCAAATCCACAGGTACACCAAAGTTTGTGACCGATGTCATCGAAACGAAGCTAAACAGCCCATTAGCTTTCTTGGCCTCGGAACCACCGAGCTGATTACACGTATGGATTGCTATTTAATGTTTCTTATAATTTTGATTTTGTGAAAATTATATGTGTGATCATTTTTTTTTAAGTGATGAAAAGAGATAATAAACCCAAAATTCTACTACAAGTGATTGATAATTCAATCTGAAATCCGCAATAACTACATATCGAATTTAACATACCTATACTGGCAAGTCATGCCATAACCAAAGTCCCTCCAGAACCCAGTGTCCCTGGAGATAACAAGTTGATCCTTCTCAGGTGGCACCTTGCGCCCCTGAAGCGTGTAGACAACATGAGGATTGTACAGACTAAAGACAATGGGATAATAGACCTTGCGTCCTGGTGCTGTATTCCAACGGCATCTACATCACACAGGAAGCGTTTCTCAAATTACCCTAGCATGAAAGCCTCACTTAGAATAATACGAACTAACTTCCACAAGTCCCTAGGTTGCCTCAAGGTGTAGAAACTTCATAAAACTCACCTGTCTAGGAACCTTGCACTGAAGACAACATCCACGTCGCACATGAATAGGAGAACATCACCGTCTCCATTCCAGGCTCTTTCAGCGCCAACCCTGAGGCCTTTTCCCCTGGAGAAAGTTTCGTTGAGAGCGAGCAAGCGAAGATTCTGATTGGAACCGCCACTTCCCCTGGTCATCAGTACCCTAGACATGATGGCTTGAGCTTCGGAAAGGCCTTCAGTCCCAAAATAAACGACCGTTAGATGCACTCTCTTGTCATTCTTCAACCCAATCTTCACAAATTTATCCATAAAGCTTTGAAAGGTTCCAGTCCTCCCGGATAATGGAAGAATAATGTGAATCAACTCCTTTTCCTTCGTCTGCTGCCTCTGCACTGAGACAAAGTGAATCGGTGCGTAAGGCCGCATCATCACGATCTTGGTGTACCCAGGATTCGATACTTGGGAACTTTTGTTGAGATTCTTCGTCTTGAAGTACATCTCGTATTGTGTCCCGGTGGTGGGTTCAACCCTGTAGAGACCCTCCAGGAAGTCTTCTGTTGTATACCTTCCAGCGATCGATGAAATATTCTTGTTGAGAGTGTCAATGGCCTTTGAGACTGCTTCGAGGATGTCCTTTCTCTTGAATCCGATGGGCTTTTCCACCACTCGCTTGCCTAGCCCGAGATCCACGGGATAGAGACGGGGTATTGTGAAATGACTAAATGCTATTAGCTCGTACTCATTGTTGAGGGGGAGACCCTGAGTGATTTCAGCGAATTCTACCTGACGTCTCGCTGCCAGGCAGTCACCGATCTCGGAGGAGTTTATTGAGGCTATAGTCTCGGAATGTCCTGGTGGTCCACCTAAACATAAAGAAATGGGTGATTTAAATGATTGGGTGTTGGGGCATTGATTCGGCAGAATTGTCTGGACCTAAGCAGGAGCTGTGCGGAGATAGAATAAGTTTTTGAAAATCTCTTTACTTCACAGCCATCAATGCTCATACCAGCAATTTTTCACAAATACCGAAAAAAGAGAAACAATTAAAGATGAAATTTTTTCACTAATTGTCAACGTTTCGGACACCTGAAGTTTCAGAGTTTATTCGACTTTCTTTTCTTCTTTGGTTGAATTATTGCTGTTATAGCACTGAAAAACTAATGGGTTAAAAATAACGTATACCTAAAAATTATTCAGATCTCACAATAGAATAAGAAATAGAATGGTTTTTGTATCAATATATACTTTGAAAAAAAAATTTGCACCAGATTTTTGTAACAGTGGGAGTGCTAACAAGGATGTTGAGCGAAAATCCGAAAAATGGAAATATCTCAGAAACTTTGTGTGAAGGAGTATGCATATTTTGATTAGTTGGGATAGAAAAGATCCAGACGAATAGTTTAAAAAAATTGAAATCGGTTGAGTAGTTTTTGAGATATTTGCGAAAAACGATTTAGAAACAAATGGCGATTCCTCAATAACGGCTGGATCGCTTGGACTGAAATTGAGCACAGAGTCAGTTCTCATTAATATCTATAATCTGACAAAATCTCAGATTTTTTGAAATTCTTTGTCCTTTAATTCTTCAATTCTCTAAAAGTTGACCGCCAGGTAGACACCCGCACATATCCACGGGGTGATCAAACTTCGTATTTTTACGTTTCAAACCATTTTCCATCATTTCCAAGCAAAATTAGAGAATCTAACAATAGAACGATTTCAATGCTTTTCTGTTTTTTTTAAACTTATAATCAAATCAGGGATTTTGACCCTCTTGACCTTTGTAACCTTGCTGTACCCTGAGACCCTTATGGCCTTTATGCCCCTAAAGGTTCCAAGAGTGCGCAGGGGTACAAAGGTGGCCTCCGTCACCCCTTCTTGTAACATCAAATAGACTTGTAATCAATTGCTTCCCATTCGGAAGGAAAAATGACCGAGCGCAAAAATGAGGATCAGATTACATTCAGATAGACGATTGTTCAGCATAAATAACAACGAGAAGAAATTACTGACGATTTGGTAAGTTAGCCGGTCAGTTTACATCACAATGCATCAAGTCAGAAATGTCAGAAAACGGTAAATTTACGACTGACTTGACGCACATCGAAAATTACGGTAATTTTACATCCCTAATTGAGAAAGATGAATGGAGTAATCACTTCGCTCGACCCTTTTGTTTAACCTTCATGATCTCTCTGCCATTCTCTCCCAGTTGACCCTCAGAACTGGTTCACTCTCGAAATACGAAATTCGGTACCGTTCCACTTTGCCCCACCCTTCCCTATAAAAAAAAAAACAAAACAACATTAAACCTCTGCCAAGTGTAATTACCCGACACTGGGTGTATCCCAAAAATCAATGACCCGAGTTTCTTTACGACATGAAACATACGATCCTTTATTTCCCAACATTTTCCCCTCACTCGAACGACAAGGCGTTCGGTTACGTGTACGAATGGGCTTCGAAAAACAGTATAGCAGAGGATTTTGATACAGCAAAAGGCGTTTCAAGCACGCGATTCACGTGAATAAATGGTAACAGAAGAGAGAAATACTCTCTTCACAGTGTTGGAGGAAAATGGCAATACACATTCCAGAAGAAGTTAATGCTTGGTAGCTTTAAATTTAGGTTGAAATGCGTGACTTGTTCGGCAGTTCTCGTAACTCTGAGAGGGTTTTTATTAGCTTCAACATTTTAATGCTCGTACCTAGCGTGGAGGAGTGAGAGAGGTTAGAGTTACCCGTAATGGGAAATAGCAGCTCATGGTTTTAACTCAGTGCCTTTTACGAAGAAGAAAATGAGATGCGAAATGTTACTGAAAGGAAAAAGGGAGAATGAGAGAGCGAGACAGATGGATGGGAGAATTGATAGAGACAGATGGATGGTAACAGCCAGGGAAATGGTTTAGGAGTGAAATTGTAAAGGAGAGACTAGCCTTTGTGAGAATCTTCAAGAGGGGGGGATTCTACTGAAAGTAGTGGCAGTTGCAAAATGCTTGAAAGTGCCGCTCTCAGCTCTTTACCTTGACTAAGGCCAAAAGAAGAATTGTACGCTGTTGTTTTTAGGAGCATCTTGCAGCGTCAGTCGACAGTTTTGTTACTCTGTTAACTTCCGTAACGACAGAGGCCATTATACAGTCTCTGCCCCCTTTTTTTCACGACTCGAGAATCTTTATTCAGGAATTAGGGGGGAGTTGTAATTGTTCCCCATTATCAGATTCTTTTTTGTTGGAATGTTCCTTTTCATAAATGAAGTAATTAAATCCTTTGGACTTGTCTGAATAGAGTCGAATGAAAAGGTCTGAGATTTGTGGGATTTAATTCAGACAACTATAAGCATAAAAATCTTTTTCAGGTGGGCGTGAATGTCGTCTTGTGGGGGCTGGGAATATGAAGAAGGGAAGAGCATCCGGGGTTTCATGATTTCTCAACTTGAATGGTCGCGACGAAGTTGTAATGGAGCACTTCGGTGGTGTGAGGAGAGTGGTAGAAATAGGGATGAAGCACATCCGCATCGCTGTTGGAATGCTCTCCGGGGAATGGAGGAAGACGGGAGCCTCGTAAGGGGCTCATCTTCAGCTAGAGGCGTACATCGTGCCATGTACGTTTCTACAAACAACGTTGAAATTCTGGAGAACACTGCAAGTTTTTCATTTTCCTCTTTTAGCTTTCTGGAATTGAATGGGAGAGACGATTATGTGGACTGAAATAATTCATTTGAAGGAGGAACTTTGTTTAAATGGACAATCCCAGTTATTTTTTTCACTCGTATAACAAAAGGCAAACCATCAACATTAAATTGTCTACAATCGTGTAATGATAGCAATCAGCATTGATTTACCATCAAAGTTTGGAGGAGATTCTTCTCAAATCCGAAAGGACATCAGAAGTTTCTCAATGGGAAAAGCGATTGTCCGATTAGAAGTGATTCATTCCGATAGAAGTTTTTTTCAGTGGAAATACTATCCTTAATTGTCCTATTTTTTCTGTTATTCACCAAATGGTGACTGTATAAGATTCAGCAGAACTGTGGCTTCCTTCTCGAATTCTGTAGTTACGAGCCTCCTCTACATCAACCACAATCTTGCACCTACAGATAACACCTTTCTCCACACATCCTTTCGCCTAATACAACAGCAGACAGTTACACAGTGCAACCAGTAAGCTCCTTACTCACCACAAACCCATTGTTTACGCACTCACAAATTACACATAAACTTGGGCTTCACCACTTCCCACAATTCCCTTCTTTGGCCTCCCTCCACGTACCAACAATTTGTAATGTCTGGCACGAGAAACAAGTGTCGCTTGTCATCACAAAGGCCATCTTGGTATCATGCAAATTCTGAACAAATATTTTGATTCAATTTGCTGGGATACATTGCACGATTATCCAACGTGTCCATTAATGTGGTTCAGAAAGAGGAGCCAGTCTCAGTTCTTGTTACCATACAGACCTTATCTGGAAGGCAACAAGCAAGTTTCAAGGCGAGTATCTTCTCACCTAATTCAGATCAGCATTCACTGCGTTCGCTTCGATCCAAAAGCTCGTTTAGACATGAAAAAGTCTTACCGGTAAAATATTGGAAAAACTTCTGTTTATTTTTATGAATTAGAAATGATTAACTAACCTGTTAACTGCAGAATTTGAAGCTTCAACGTTCGAATTTCAGCAGTGAGTCTCTCTAACTCAAGTCTCGTCTCCTCCTCCCTCTGACTCGCCTCACTCGCCGGTGTTATTGGGTCTGAAACAGAGAGGAAAACAAGCTTCCATGAGTGATGTGATTCTGTATTTATGAAATCTTCTACTTTGTCTTCAACATGATACTCTATAAAACAGTAAAGGATGTACCGCCAGGGACCCGGTCATGGAACTCTTAAGAAACGGGGCCCAGTTATGGAACAGAATTGTTTTTAATACTTAGAAGTATTATTCTATTGTTGAGTAGAAATTTTTAGATACATGGAAAAAAAATATCGTCGAATGTAGTAAATAATAATGTGGAATCAGGAATACGTGTATTGCTTAATCCGGGATACTTCGTTCTCAATTCCGGAATCCGAAATATTCAATTCTCGATTCCAGAATAATATTCCATAATCCGAAATTTTTTATCTTCAATTCCGGAATAATATTCCGAGAACTTCCTCGCATTGAAATATTATGCGTTGTGTCTATAAGAGATGGCATATACACTGATAGAATGATTCATTTATTCCAAACGAGATTCGTTAACTACTAACGAATGGTAGAGTTGAATATGACCAAATGAATATTCGTTAATAGTTAACGAATGGTTCACTTGAATGGCGAAAGTCAAGTCAAACAAGGCTCCCAAAATATACACTCGTTAACTATTAACGAATGAACATTTGGTGGGACCGAATAGACCCTAACTTCCAGCCAAAATCCATTCGTTAACAATAACTAATCCGTTCTATCAGTGTACTGACGAAGCGTTACTCAATTTCAAGTGAGATCGATCAATAATCATGAGGAGCAGTCAGGGAAGTATTTTCATACATTTGTTCTCCGCAGATAGGCTTTTTCGGCTGACAAGGTGAAAGTCGGTCTGAATCATACTTTGTTCGGTGGAGTGGAGATGGTTAAATCTTACGGAAAGTATGAAGAGTAGGGGAAGGCGTTTACCTCAGAAGGTTACAAACCCCGCTTGACTCCAGACCGACGGCTCAGTATTTAAGGACTTTTCTAACTGAAACTTAGTACATTTTTGTTACTGAGTTTTCACTGCAACTAAGTTATCATTTTCTGGATCTCAGTCCCATGCCCTCTAGAACCACGAGTTTCTGAATTTCACTACTGTGGGACTCAAAACCTGAAACTTTTTTTCTTTGCGGTGTTATCGGGTCTGAAACAAGGAAAAAAAGCATCCCCTGAGTGATGTGATTCTATTAATCAAATCTCCCGCTTCGTCCCCAACATAATACTCTTTAAACAGTGACGGATGTACACTCGTAGTGCATGTAGACGAATGTAAAAGGACGTCGCGTACGTGTTGCGGGAAGTAAATTCACTATAAATTTATGTGTGTAAGTGTTTGTGATGCCTTACAGCATTATCTCGTATTTCAACCCCCGTGGAATAAGCGCCGTGGGCTTCTGCTGTGTACGACCGCATCAGTTGATGTCCATGCGCCTGTGGCTCGAGTAAAACTTTTCCCTTGGATTTCCACCCCAAAAGCGTCGAGATATTCTCGTGATAGACGCTTATCCGGGACCGGCTTTTATGGTGTTCTCGTTTATGGCCGTTGGTTCTGCCTCACTTTCTCTCTCTCTTGTACTGGAGTTCCTCGTTTTCTGGGTGCTGTACAGCTACGGAAGTACCAGCCGACTAGTGCAGTTATATTCACTTCCATCGTGCTGTGTTGGCTACGGAATTTTTACCCAACTTCACTGGTAGAGGGGGGAAAAATGACGTAGCGGTTTACGAGCTGAAAAAACCTTATGCCGGTGTCTTCTTCATTGTGAGGGTGGAAAAAAACCTTACTTGGCCAAATTTCAAAGTTGACGGTTGGCGAACGGAGGCGCAGGTTATAATCGTGATTTTGCACTTCACTGAGTGGAAATTGAGTTGAGGTGGGTCTGGCGCACGGGTGGGAATTGATGTCAGTGGGGTAAGGAGTGCGTGATCAGGAAATTTGAATGTGAATCTGATTTCTTTCAGGATAGGTTCCTCTAAGTTGGCCTCAGCATCAGCTGATACGCGCCTTACCTTGATCCCGAAACGATATCCTGATTTGGGACTAATCAGGTATTCAATTTATGGGATCAAATTTACCTGACCTGAGATTAAATCTCCAAGATCAAGGATTGAATCTACCCGTCTAGAGATGAGATCTACCTGATTACCATTCGGTTTTTTTTATCGTGAATAAAATGACATGATAAGGGATCAGGTTCTCCGGAACAGAAGCTAAATGTTCCGATTCAAGCATCAGGTTTATCCAATCAGGGATTGAATTTACCTGATCAGAGATTCGGTTGTCATAATTAGGAATTGAATTCGCCTGATCAGGTATCGAGTGTTGTTAATAAATCAATTTTGATAGCCTAATTACGGATCAAGTGCAAAAGGAGATCTTCCTAATTATGAATCAAATATACCTCATCAGATCGGCCCGTTCAGGGATTAGATTCTCCTGAATTAAATCCATTTGATCAAGTCTATCTGATCGGGAACCAAGTATTTTAGGTTACAGGCCAAATCTACTTGGTCAAGAATTCAGTTTTTCTCATCGAATATCAGGTGTTCTTGAGCAATTGTGAGATTGATATCATAGATATTCAGGTTTTCTAAGTCATGGCAACATAAATCGTCTTGATAACGGATTAGGTTCCCCAGAACAGGGACTAAATAATCCGAACAGGGCATCACGTTTCCCCAATCAGAGATTATGTTATCATAATCAGGAATTAAATTCGGCTGATGAGGTGTCGAGTGTATTAATAAGTTAATTTTGAGAGCCAAATTACGGATTGGGTCAAAAATCTGATCTTCGTAATTATGAATCAAATATACCTCATCAGAGATCGGACTTTCCCTGCCATGGATTAAATATACCTATTCAGGGATGACGTGCTCACGCTTATGAAGCAGATCTGCCAGTTCAAAAATCAGGTTCCCCTGACTGTGAATGGAATCCATCTGATCAAGTCTGTCTGATCTAGAATCAAGTTATTCAGGTTGCAGATTAAATCTACTTGATGGAGAATTCTTTTTTTCCCATCGAGAATCAGGTTTCCCTGAGCAGTTATGAGATTTACATCATAGATATTTAGGTTTTCTAAATCATGCCAACATAAATCAACCAGATAAGGAATCAGGTTGTTCGAAACAGGGAATAATATTCGGATTCAGGCATTAGATTTCCCCGAACAGGGATTGAATTTACCTGATTAGGGATTAGGTTTCAATAATTAGGGATTAAATGCGCCTGATTAAGTATCGAGTGTGAATGGGGTAATATTGAAAGCTGGATCAAATATACCAAATATACCTGATCAGGGGTGCAATTTCCGTTGTCACGAATTGAAACTATCTGTTCAGGGATGAGGTTCTCACGATTATGCAGCAGATCTCCCTAAGGGATTAGGTTCCCCTGGCTGTGAATGAAATCCATCTAATCCATCTAAAATCTATCTGATCTAGAACCAAGTTTTTCAAGTTGCAGATCAAATCTGGTTACTTGAGAATTCAGTTTGTCTCATTGAAAATCAGGTGTCCTTCATCAGTTATGAAATTTTCATGATGAATATTCAGGTTGTCTTAGTGATACCAACATGAAGCGAGCTGATAAGGGATCAGGTTCTCCGAAACAGGGACTAAATCTTTCCATTCAGGCATCAAGTTTTTCTAATCAAAGAGTGAATTTATCTGATTAGAGATTACGTTTTTCAAATTAAGGATTAAATTCATGTAATCGAGGGTCAGGTTTTCCAAGTTCGTAGTTAAATCTACCTGATTACTTGTCCATCAAATCTACGTAATCAGACTTTTCTCCAAAACATGGATTAAATCTACCGGCGCAAGGATAAAATTATTCTGGTTAGGGATCATATGAGTAATTAGAAGTTACATCTTTCTGAGATACTTTCCAAAAGCCTTCGAATCGTTGCTATATTTTCGTTTTTCTAATTATCAACATTGTAGGCTATTTATCCGAAGAGAAAATGGGTTTCTCGAGAAAAATAATCTCTACCGTCTTCTTGAAATAAGAAGTTGAAAAAAATAGAAATATTGAGTTGAGTTCTCTGAAAACCCCTGGGGAAAATGGATAAGCGCTGATTACAGTTAATAAAGCGAAAGGCATGTGGTGCTTTTCTCCGATAAAATCTCCCAAAAAAACGGTTCCCTCGCAATCCTATCAGAATCGATCCTGAGCTGTGATTGAGAGGAGTGCATTAGACACCCGGCTAATCGCAGATTAGATACCTCCAGCGAAATGATCAGGGTAGTCGATTTATAAAGAAAAAGAGTTGAAACTAACGATATTCCAGATTTTGATGATAAGAATTTCTCACCAATTCACACGTCCATCCAATTTCAGGATCTCTCTCTCTCTCTCTCTGT
>NW_021680508.1:215544-224197 GCF_001412515.2 Diachasma alloeum
TCTCTCTCTCTCTCTCTCTCTCTCTCTCTCTCTCTCTCTCTCTCTCTTCCTCTCTTTCTCTCTGACAGAAAGTCGACGACTGATGATTACGATTTATCAGAAGGCACATCTGGTTTGTGGAGACAGGGAAATCAATATCTCAGGATGAAATAATGATTGATAAACCGCAAAGTGGTTCAGGAAAAGACAATCGGGGGAGAATCAGGAAGTTAGAAATTGCTTGAGTGACGTTGAACTTTACAGTTCCGATGGTTTTGGGTATTTGAAGAGGACGAAAACAGGGTCACCTTCGTATTGGAAGTGACTTAACACCAGAAAAAAAAAAATTAAATTTTGTAAAAAGTTTGAAAAATATTTTTAAATATGATTGTGAACAAGGGACTGGTCAGTTAGGAAATCACTAGACCATTCGATCGGAAATCAAGGACGAAATCACCGGAAATCACTGCAAATCAAGTGATTTCCGTTTCCGGGAGAAGTTTCTAATGACTTCTGGAAATCAGTAGAAATCATAAAGATGGAAATCAAGTGATTTCCGAAACTGTTAGAATTCTTTGATGAAGGTGAAACCCAAATTTTTTATTCAAGCTCACTCATATGATCCCTTCTGATCCTCATGACATTCTTATGCACATATCATTTGATTCTTACTATCACATCCATAAGGCCCTTCTAAACTCTTTGGTTCCTCGAATCTTACCTATATGACCCTCTTGACCGCATTGAACATTTCTTCGAGCATTTCACCCTCAAGATTCCAACCATATGACGCTTGTGAATCTTCTAACTCTTCTGACCCTTTTGATTGAGGAAAGCAGTGGTGAAGCGGCGTGAATACTATAGGAAGCTCATAATATTCAATCCAACCATTCTCCGAATCATTTCCCTATGAAAGTCATAAAATGGATTTCACAGTTCTTCATGCTAGGCATGACCCTTACGAGTTATAATGTTCGCGAGGGATGACCTTTGGAAGGTATGACTCGCGTAACGCTTGAACCTTGCGACGTTTAACCCGCTTGCCACGTTTGACCCTAACTAGATGGGACTCTCGTGGCGTCCGACCATCGCGAGGTACAATCCTCGTGGAGTATGATTGTCACGAGGCTTCACGGTTTATGATAAAATGTGATGTTATGAGGTTTTTGACCTGCTCTGACATCCTTCCGTATCACGACGTCATATAGAAAACTACCATTATCGACAGATGCCACACTTTCGAGTGATTTCTTGAAATCAAGAAATCATCAAAATCTACTCGAATTCATGGAACTCATTGAATGAATTTGTCGATATTGGCTGGTGAGAGGTACATTTGACATGTCCTATCATATTGTCCAAGTAAAGCCAGCAACAATTAGCATTACTAAATAAATTTGCCAAAACCGGCTGCTCATGGCCCTACATCACGAAATAATTGCCGATGCAACTGACTACAAAAAAATACATAGAAGAAATATGTAAATATATTTAAAAATTGTAATTTACAAATTTAAGTTCACGAAAAAAAATTTTTTTAATAAAAGATATAACATACTGACAGTGTAAATAACCCATATTGCTGGTTCCAGCACTTTGAATAATAATGTTTGAAAAAATTACATTTTGATCTTAAAGGTTTCACTTCTTGCCCTAGTGGAAAATAGCCTTACATACCTGATCAGTGTCTGATCAAGACCTGACTAACATTTCCACTCGGGTATGATTCAATTTGAGAATGAAATTTGTAAGTGTCCTGGTAGGTCAGATGGTAAGAGCACCCGACGCGACATTGGGAGGTCCCGGGTTCGATTCCCGGCTAGGAAGTTACAAAATTTGTTTTCACAAAATTAAAATTTAATTAATCACTAATGAAGGTAGGCGGCGAAACCCTACTGGAAAATAGCGTTACATACCTGATCAGCGTCTGATCAAGACTTGACTAAAATTTCCACTCGGGTGATATCAAATACAAAAAATCTCTTCTTCACACTAATTCTCATATTTGGGCTAATAATAGGTTCAGCTTAGCCGGTCGAACCCATGGCTATTTACCTTATAAAGTTGCAATTAGCAAATCCTAAAGGCGATGGATTTCCCCTGTCAATAATTCTTGCGGAAGAAAGTCCGAAGTTTTTTTGAAATTAAAAAAAATTTAAACTTCAACTTTTTATCGACCATTTTGCTGTTTTCAACTCTCAGAATTTCTCCAACACTTCGACAACTACAAATACTGAAGAAAAAGAAGGAAAAAAACGATAGCTCGTTATTCTTCAAGTACTTCATGAGTTTTCCAATGGAGGCGCAGGTTAGAGTGAGGTGCAGCGAGGGGTTTACGACCTGTGTAAAGCATCGAGGATTCAGTAAGTACGATAAATCGCGTACGTTTCTTTCCACTGGGCTCAAACTCCCGCCCACCCAGTCCTGGTGTAAGTGAAATAAATGTCTTTGTTCATGGCTTAATGGGCTGAGATAGCAGGGAAGTACAGTAGAGGTCCTTGTTGCCTCTTCTTTTCGAATTTTTCTGTCATCAAATGATGGAAAATAAATGGGGAATTTTTTTTTTAGTAAAAAATAATTGATTCGGAAGTCAAATGTGAGAGAACAAGACTGAAATCATCGGATTCTCGGAGTGACAACGCTTACCGTTAGATGAAATTATTGTTGAAATTATTTTGTGAGATTCCATGTTTCGTATGATGAGAAACAAGCAGGGATTTGAGCCTATCGGACAGAAGGCGTGTGACCGTGACTTTTTGCGTCATTAGCCTCTTTCTTTCTTTTATTTCTATCAATTCCATTGGTAGTAAGCTCCCAAAAGGATCGGTAGTAATTTCCTATCTTGGTGACAGACATGCAGTCGTAATCACTTACTACAGGGTGTCTACAGTGAAATATTTAAAATCATAAGGAAATAGATTTATACAAAATGTTAAATATCTCCGAAACTACTCCGCCGGTTGTAGCTATCCAAAATACCAACCTTCAGTCATTTTTATATTTAAGTATTTAGTTATTATAATAATGTAATTCAAAACATTAGAAATTTAATCATTTAGTTATAAGTTTTCAGAGCAACATGTAACTGTTCGTAATAATAAACTGCATAAATAAATATATTGAACCATTTATTTGAAAGTTTACTGAAACCGTGGAGTATGGTAACCTATGGCCAGCAGATCTAGCCAATTTGTGGGTGTAGGAATTTTAACAGGCAACGATAGATAACTGCGCAACCTACTGGCTGGGTTTTTAAGCGTCGCGAGTTCATCCGAACACATCCCAACTTAGCTACTCAACAGCTGGCTTCTGCCTCGCAAGGGAATCTACACTGATAGAACGGATTAGTTATTGTTAACGAATGGGTTTTGGTTAGAGGTTAAGGTCTATTCGGTCTCACCAAATGTTCATTCGTTAATAGTTAATGAATGTATATTTGAGGAGCCTTGTTTGACTTGACTTTCGCCATTCAAGTGAACCATTCGTTAACTATTTACGAATATTCATCTGGTCATATTCAACTCTACCATTCGTTAATAGTTAACGAATCTCGGTTGGAATAAATGAATCATTCTACCAGTGTAGCAGCTAGCTGAGTGCAAATTTCAATTTCTACCTGGGAGGATTGCCATCAATTCTCTCAATTTTTCTGGACACTCCTTGACTTCCCTAGAAATTTCTATCATTTTCATGAGTGACAATCCTAACTACAAACCAAAGCTTCAAAAGGTTTCCCTGAGTTTTACCCATGTCATAATGCGCAAAAGTGAATTCCAACCAAAAAAATTGAAAAACGCAAATATCTCTGAACTTTTCAATGGGATGGTACACATATTTTCTTAGATCTAGATAGACGACATCAAGACGGACATTTTGAAAAAAAAAAAAATGAAATCGGACTAGTAGTTTTTGAGATATTGAGCAAAAGAGTTTCACATACAAAGCTGAATATCTCCGAAACTAATGGTCCAATTCCGTTCATCTATAATCCCAAATTGTGTTATCATAAGACCTAAAATCATACCAAGTTTCAAGTCTCTATCTCAATTATTTTTCAAGTTAGAACCGACTGTAATGGTTAGGTGGGTGAGGTGATGCTCGGGCGGATATCCAAGCTAAGCAGCGTTGAGCTGGGTTAGTACTTGGATGGGTGACCGCTTGGGAACACCTCGCTCGCACAAAAATTACGGGCAGTAGGTACGGTGTAGCGGCCTAGTGTCTCCATCTAGTCAGTGTGACAGATGGATATATTAGGGCACTGCACAAACGGCCGGCTGTGCGACTGGGGTTTTACATGGTTTCCCGTGCAGTCCTAGCTCGAATGGGGCACAGCTACCGCAGATAACAATGAGAGGAAAAGAAAGGAGGAGAGGCCGGCTAGAGGGGGGGTTTCAAATCGAGAATTACTTCGATAAAGCGAATGAAATAGAAAAAAAATTTGTTTTAAATATTTTTCAAGTTATCATGCCTACAAGGAATTTCAATGAAAAAACGAAAAAAACAGGATAAAACTACATTGCTCGGGGTGGAATCGTCTTTTTTCGGTCCATTTGAATAGGTATCATCATGACGAGTATTTTGAAAAAAAAATTGGAATTCGACGCATGGTTAATCAGATATCGGCAAAAAACGATTTTTGAAGAATTGCTCTTTCTCAGGAATCGAAAAATCGATCAAATACAAGGCTTCCATTGGGAAGCAAAAATCATGAAATTGCAAATTCCACCAAAAGTTAAATGGAATTGCAAATTTTGTCGCAGCCTTTTGGGCGTCAGACCTCGGCTCCGTGACTCTCTCCTTTTTCATTTTCTTATTTACTCCTCCTATTCTCTCAAAACACATACATACACTACACTGATACCACATCATTAGTTGAGGTGAAGAATGAACGAGAACCGGACGGAAAAGGGCCGAGAAGAAGAGACCAGAACGAGAGGGTAAACCAGCGAAAAGCAATATCGAAAATTCAATGAAGGGATGTCAGTGAATGGTAATTACTCGTGCCCATGTTGTTTCACGAAATGAATTGTGCGCATGCAAGCCCCATACCTAAACCTTCCACCCGATGCCACGTATACACAACTATTCATTTATTCTTTCCAAGCGGTTACGTATTCAACGGCCAGAAGTTGTTGGCCACAGGCATAATTTAAAATTCACGTAGGTAAGACTCTTTCCCTCTCTCCACACTGCACTTGTTTTTTTGGGGATGGAATTCTGCCAGAGGATTCTGCGGAGCAGCCATTCCTGTAGATGTGTACGGAGATGCCGTCCAATTTTTGTTTTCGTCGTATTTGTTTTTGGTGATTGTTCTTTTTGCGATTGGAGAATATCCTTCATGAGGTCTAGTTGTTTTACTTTTGGATGGAGAATTGGATTTTTTGCTTAGAGGAGACCGGGGAAAAATGGGATCCCTGTAAAATGTTAGATTTTATACAAATGATTGATTGCACTACAGTTACTAATGGAATACCCCATTAGTAAATTTAAAGTGGTGTAAACATAACTCAGATTTCAAAGATTACAATCTGAAAAAATTATTAACGAAAGTTGATAAGAATAGAAGCATCTTGGTTAAGCTAGCGCTCAATTCTTAGTCTAGTATAAGTGATAATAATTAATTAATAAATGCAAAAATAACAGAGTCTTATGAGAAAATCAGCTATTCGAATTTACAAAAAGATTAGAATCTAGAAAAAATTTTGAAAAATTAGAAAAAAGTAAATAAAAATTGTGTGCCTAATACGAACATTAGCGTGAGTGTCAATCTTTTGTGATACGAGACCGACCGCGCGCTACAGCGCCCTGTAATTATAAAAATCATGATTGAACATTTCAAAATTGAATGAGTTCGGAATTCAAATTAGCCGCCTCAGACGACTGTGAACCAATGAGGAATAAGTGTGACAGAGTTTCGAGATATCGATAGTCTCGATGTTTGTCCTTTTTATAATAGGAGAAATCATTTATGTATATGGATACCCCGAATGTACAGGATGCCTTAGTCAACCGAGAAACTATTGTTTAAGAAAATAATTGTATAGAGAATTTGATGGAGTGAAAGTTCAAAGATTCAAGTGTATGCGAAGCATAAACTTGGCGAGGCATAATTCTTGCGACATTTGATCCTCGAAAAGTATGACCATGACGAAGTTTGATCCTCGTGAGTTAAAACCGAAGTGATTCAATTATTCCACTCGATTTATGATCAATCGGTCCGTGTCTTTAAAATTTCTTAGCCAGCCGACTCGTAATTTTCAGAAGATAAATATTGAATGCGATTTAGGGGGGAAAAAGTATAAAATTTGAGATTGTACAGAAAATTTCAAATTTTTAAGCAGCATTAATACAAGAATTCCTCAATTTATTAGAATTTTTTACAAAAACATGAATATTTAGTGTTAAATTATCTTGAATATCCAATTAATTGAAAATTCAAGATTATATTTACTGAAATTTTCTTGATTTTTATCAAGTTTCAGGGAATAATTAAACTCACATTTGCAGTTCTGATTGATTTTCCCACAAGATTCTGAATTTTCAATGACGAACTTCCTTGAAATTTTAGTGGAACTAGAATGTGATAAAAATTCCCTGAAAGTTTATCAGAAATTTACAGCCAAAAAATTTTCAAGTGTGCAAAAAAAATCGAGTTATCATGAACTTACAAAAATTCATAACTATAAGGTCAAATATCTGCATGAGACAAGAAACTTTCTTATTCCCGTAAAAACTAGAATATTGCTCATAACGACGATTAGAGTTTGTCCTACATAGAAATTCCTTTTCTTGATTCGAAAACTAATTTTTTTGCTTATGTGATCTGTTAAACGACGTTACATCGAAAAAAACACTGGACTCATTTGCAGAAATTAATAAACTAATTTTTCCTTATACACGGGCTCTTATGAAATTGCTGTTCAAATTGATAATTCATCTACTAGAAGATCCTAAAAATAGAAATAAAAATAGAACGTATAATGTGTAAAATCGTACTGAATTCAATGACCAGAAAAAAATCTGGGGTACACGGAAAGAAATTTTTGGTAAAAATTATAGTGAAATCGAGGTAAAAATTACCCGGATGGAAGGGTCATTCTATAGCAGTTTATTTTTAGAGTAATAAATATCCTTAGTGTGGATAAATTTTAATGACCATTTCCGGATAATATTTGTTCGTATCTGAGTAAAAATTGCCAGTATGCGCGGATAAAAATTATCACATCTTCCGTAGTTTTTACGAATATCTGTATAAAAATTACTGTTCCAGAATGGTAAAAAATACTAACCTTACCTGCAGATCTCTTCCACGCACCACGCAGGTTCGGACTGAGGTTTAAGGGATCATTCTGGTTTAAAAATGTTCAAAAATCGATTTTTTTTTTTCATTTTCGGAAAGGATACACATTCAAAAGTATTGTGTAAAATTTTTAGAATATTTGGAGATGTCTAACTATGACTAACTCGGACATTTTCTTGACCGCGGGACGCAACTGACCTGCAGCCCTCTTACTACCTGTGCGCGCTCGGCCGACCCGTCTCTTGTCTAATCCGCTTTCTGTTTCCATTCATTCAAACAGCTGCTCAGTTCGGTTTTCGTTAGATTTGTGAGAAATCGGCGGTCATACACAAAACAATAACGAAAGTTTCAACAAATGTGTTTGGAGTATGGCACCTAAACATATATTCAATGGTAAAAAAATCGTCGAAATTGCATGCAAAGTGGCAGCCTGCATTTTCAACGAAGGATTCACTCCGATTTTAAAAATAATGGACGTTATGGGCGTAAAACTTGGACCGACCTCCGTCAATTTTGCCGAAGACCGCGATAAAAAGCGCGTAAAATTGGCTAATCGACACAGCTCCCAGTCTTCCAAAGAGGCCAGAACTGAGCAAAAGAAGGCTAGACTGGAAGAAAATGAAAATTTTGAGCAGGCTGAAGGCATTTTGTACGGTGCAGGCATTGCAGATTAAGTGAAGGTAAGATTTTTTCATGATTTTTCACTAAAAAAATCTTTAAACGCGTTTTTCTCAAAACTACATTTTTCCGGTCGGCGGCGGTGATTTCTCCGTAACCACTGAACCGATTCTCTTGAAATTTTAACCACATATTCTCCACATAAATAGCTCTCCAGTAAAGCAGAATTATATTAAAATTTTAATTTTTACTATTTTTTTTTCACGCGAAAAACGCAAAAAAAACGCGTTTTTCAGGTTTTTTTTTTACATGTCCGCCATTTTGTTAATTATTAATAAATAATTATAATTCTGCTTTGCAAGAGAGCTACACTCATACTGAATCTAAATATTTTTGGTTTTTTCATTTCAGATGATCCATCATCGAGATATCAACGCCGCCAGTGACATGTCAATTCCGCGAGACGTTACAATTGGCGGCCATTTTCATAAATATAAAGAGTTAAATATTAGTTGAAAAAATTTTTTTTGTGTTTTTTAAGATCATATTTACTGGACTTATTTAATAAATTATTACTATTTCTATAAATAAAAGCCTAAATAAATTTATTTAATTGTCCTTTTTTTTAAGTGTCTAAACCAGAATGATCCCTTAATGACGGAGAGGGGGTAACCTGGCCGAATCTGCCTCTCTCTTGCACACATTGCATTAGAGAGAGAGGCGCAAAGAAAAAAATAATTTACAAATTTACAAACT
>NW_021680508.1:224348-277011 GCF_001412515.2 Diachasma alloeum
CCCAATTTTTCGAGGAAAATTCGCTATCTCCCTTAGTTTCGGAGATATCCTTGGTTGTACATCTACTGGCACACTGATAGAATGATTCATTTATTCCAAACGAGATTCGTTAACTATTAACGAATGGTAGAGTTGAATATGACCAAATGAATATTCATTAATAGTTAACAAATGGTTCACTTGAATGGTGAAAGTCAAGTCAAACAAGGCTTCTCAAATATACATTCGTTAACTATTAACGAATGGTAGAGTTGAATATGACCAAATGAATATTCATTAATAGTTAACAAATGGTTCACTTGAATGGTGAAAGTCAAGTCAAACAAGGCTTCTCAAATATACATTCGTTAACTATTAACGAATGGTAGAGTTGAATATGACCAAATGAATATTCATTAATAGTTAACAAATGGTTCACTTGAATGGTGAAAGTCAAGTCAAACAAGGCTTCTCAAATATACATTCGTTACCTATTAACGAATGAACATTTGGTGGGACCTAATAGACCCTACCCTCCAACCAAAATCCATTCGTTAACAATAACTAATCCGTTCTATCAGTGCAGAATTTATTGTTTGGAAAGGTAAAAAGTGTCGCGCGCATTTGGTTAGTTTTTGATGCGCACATGGATATAATTTAATAGAATTGGGTGAATAAAAATTATTATATGAATTTTATAATAATTACCAGGATAACTAAAATTTTTATCATTCACATAGATATTTTTTGTCTTTGTCTATATACATTTTGACAAATATATAGACAATTTTTGGTCCCTTCGGCGAAAATTAGCATACGGAAGGGTAAAATTTATTTTACATATGATAAATTTTATTATTTAACATCAATTTTTGTCAAACTTCCGTATATAAATCAGACGAAAAATTTCAAGAATACACGTTTGCCCTTCTGGAAGGGTAATTTTTACCGAAAATTTCTCTCCGTGTACTCGGGCAAAAAGAGGCAATATTTGAATGATTTTATCCCATATAAGCGCATGTTAGCGCATGCATTTGGTGTATTTTGTCTATTTCATTTCTAAATAAAGAACATGGGTTGGTGGATTGAAATTTGTAGCAAAGTGAAGCAAAATCAATTTTTTCTAAGTACTTGCGATTTTTGATAAACATCCTTTATGTGTGTCAGCATTGGCAATTACATTTTTATGATAAAGATAATTACATTATATTATTTTATTCATAGATTCAATTTCATTAGTGAGTTGATGGCGAAATCCATAATCTAAGCACGATTAATATAAATTGTCCATCTCCACTTCCATCTCTCCCATGAAGTATCAAAGAATATCATTTTCATGAACGTAAAAGTAAGCCACCAAGCTACACAATTCACCGCCCGCTCGTCACACGGGGCTTGTATGCGCAACTGAGTGCTTTTCGTCCTCAACCCTCTTCGATTTCAATCCTGAAATTCACCCCATTCTATCGCCTATATCCACTAACCCTCCATATCCACTCGGGTTTTACTGTTATATATACATTACTCTCCTCTCCATGTGCGTACCAAAACTGCAATGGGATACAGACAGGAGAGAGACCGAAGGGACGCGCACGTACAATCGCGCGTGAGATAGCAAACGAGAGGGATCAAGGATCGCATAAAGATGAGGACATACATAGGTGGACAGGTGGGAAACAAACCGCTGGAGTGCACTCACGTTTTGGGGGGAAAAGGAGAAAGAAATGTTGAATAAATAATGACATTAAATGAGAAAATTTAATGAAAATATCCAATGAATTTTTTTCATTATTTAACGCGATTTTTCATTTCTAAAATTCAAAATACATTTTTCCGAATAACCACACACGTTTCGCAAAATTTTCAATCGTACATTGAATAGTAAATTCAATATTTCTCTTTCTTTAATGGAAAAAATTGATTAACAAATGATAAATATGATTTTTAAATTCATCTGATTCCTCAAAATTAGAAATTTTTTTTCAGATAACTAAAATATTATATTATGAATATTATATTGAAAAAATACTATATTACTTCTCTATTGTATGAATATAAAAATTCCATTAACGTATTTAGAAATCCATAGAATCTCCCTTTCTTCATTAATTGAATTTCATCGACATTTTTGGGAATGGAAATATTCCAGAGATTGAAAAATGATCGACAGCAGTAATCGAAAAAAAATTCTGTTCGGTAATAAACTGTGATCAAACAGTTATGTTGACAGTGAAACATCATAAACATACTCCAACATGAAAATCACATTGCTATGCAAATTCCGTCATAATTAGACAGATCGAGTCGTACCCATAAAAAAAATTGAATACCCCGTGAGGATACGAAGACAAATTATTTCTTCGATGGACAAAATTATAAAAAATGAGAAATATTATTTTGAAATTCATTTGACATTCCAGAATTTTTCATGTTTAATATTTACAATATTGCAATATTACAATATTATATGGCAAAAAATCGTTATTCAATTACCTCTCTCTTGTACGAATATAAAAACTCCATTAATATGTTCGTAACTCCATAGAACACCTCTTAATTCATTAATTAAATTTCATCGACGTTTTCAAGAATGAAACTATTGTAGAGATTGAAAAATGATCGACAGCAGTAATTTTAAAAAAATTCTCTTCGATAATAAATTGTGATCAATAAATAGACTAGGCGGGGCTCCGTTGTCCGTAAAACATCATAAACATATTCCAATACCTAAAAACCCCATTCTTTCGCAGACTCCGTCAGAAATAGACCGATCGAATGATATCCATCGAAAGACTCAAGACACCATGGATATACGAAGAAAAGATATTTCTTTGACGCACAAAATTATTTAAAAAATCAGAAATGTTATTTTGAAATCCACTTGACATTCCAAACTTTCTTAATTGTTCGTTTAATAATTACACTATTATATTGAAAAAAATCGTTATTCAAGTACCTCTCTCTTGTATGAATATAAAAACTCCCTTAATATGTTCAGCAATCCATAGAATACCTCTCAACTCATTAATTAAATCTCATCGCCGGTTTCACGAATGTCAATATTTCAGGAATTGAAAAATGATCGACTGCAGTAATTTAGAAAAAATCCTCTTCGATAATAAATTGTGATCAATAAATAGACTAGGCAGGGCTCCATTGTCAGTAAAACATAATAAACATAACTACCTGAAAACCCCATTCCTTCGCAAATTCCGTCATAATTAGACAGATCGAGTAGTGTCCATCAAATAATTGCAGGCGGCTGTATCTTCGATACAGCTGTAATTGTACGTGGATACGTCCATGGTCTTTCCTTCTTTCTCGAATTTCCTAGAAACTCCGTGAATTTTCTCGAATTTCCTAGAAACTCCTTGAATTTCCTCGAATTTTCTGGAAACTCCCTGAATTTTCTCGAAATTTGTAGAAAATCCTTGAATTTTTTCGTAATTTCAAGAAACTTCTCGAATTACTTCGAAATGATGACACCTCATATTGAAAAACATATTCACGTCAAAAGTTGGATACACCGTGAGTATGCGAACAAAAATTATATTTTTGATGGAATATTAGTACGACATTCAGTGACATTCCAGAATTTTTCATTCTTCTCAGATAATTAAACTGTTATTCTGGAAAAAATCGTTATTGTTGTCAATTACCTCTCTATTATATGGATATAAAAATTTAATGAATTTTTATCAATTCCAATTCACTAATTAAATTTGATCGCCGTTTTCGAGAATCAAAACAGTTCAGAGATTGGAAAATGGTCGACAGCTATTAATTAAAAAAAAATTCTTTTCAATAATAAATTATAATCAATAGATAGACTAAACGGCGCTCCGTTGTCAGTGAAACTTCATAAACATACTTCAACACTTGAAAAACCCATTCTTTCGCAAACTCCATCATAATTAGAGAGATCGAGTTACGCCCACCGAAAGAGTTAAATGCACCATGAATATCCAAAAATAGCTCTTTGTTTAGTGGACAAAATCATTTAAAAAAATGAGAAATCTTATTTTGAACACCATTCGACATTCCAGAATTTATAATTAAGAAAGAATAATTAAAATATTTTATTGGAAAAAATCGTTATTCAATTACCTCTTCACCGTATGAATATACAAATTCAATCAACTTTTATTAATTCACTAATTAAATTTCATCAATGTTTTCAAGAATGAAAATAGTCCAGAGATTGAGAATTACTCGACAGCTATTGATTAAAAAATTTCTCTTTATAATAAATGTGATCAATAAATAGACTAAGCGGCGCTACGTTGTTAGAGAAACTTCATAAAAATACTGTAACACCGGAAAAACCCATTCCTTAAAAAATTTCTCCATAATTTCACAGATTGGATAATACTCATCAAAAGAGTTGAATACACCATGAATATATGAAAAATAGCTGTTTCTTTAATGGGTAAAATTATTATAAAAAATGAGAAATATTATTTCGTGCACCATTCGACATTCTAGAACTTTTAATTTCAAAAAAAAAAATTAAAATATTTTAGGGGAAAAATCGTTATTCAATTACCTGTCTATTGTATGAGTATAAAAATTTAATGAATTTTATTAATTCACTAATTAAATTTCATCGATGTTTTCAAGAATGAAAATAGTCCAGAGATTGAAAATTACTCGACAGCTATTGATTTTAAAAAATACTCCCATAACAAATTATGATCAACAAATAGGGAAGATAGCCCTCTTTTGTCAGTAAAACTTCATAAACATACTCCAACACCTGAAAACCCCATTCCTTCGAAAACCCCGTCATAATTAGACAGAACGAGTTATACCCATTGGAAGAGTTAAATACATCGTGAATATACGAAGAACAGCTGGTTCTTTGATGAATAAAATTATTTGAAAAAATGATCAATATTATTTGGAACAACATTCGACGTTCCAGGACTTTGAATTAAAAAAAATAATCAAAAGATTTTATTGGAAAAAATCGTTATTCAATTACCTCTCTATTGTCCCTCTATATTATAAAAATCTAAATCGACTTCTGGCGATGAAATTTTGGTACTCTAAACTAAGACTCCGAAATTAAGGATCACAAGGGTCAAAATAATAGTCATGAGGGTCAAAATAAGGGTCACGTGGGTCAGAATCAGTTCACGATTATCAGAATAAAGAGGGAGAGTCAGATGAAGGATCATATGAGTCATATTCAGGGTCACAATGGTCAGAATAAGAATTATGGAGGTCATATCAGGGTAGGCGAGCGGAGCGAGCAGGGAGCGTAGCCGCCTAGTACGAATATAAAAATTTAATCAATTTTTATTAATTCTCTAATTAAATTTCATCGACGTTTCCAAGAATAAAAATAGTCCACAGAATGAAAATTACTCGACAGCCATTAATTTTGAAAAATTCTCTCTAATAACAAATTATGATTAGCAAATAGAGAAGACGGCGCTCCTTTGTCAGTAAAACTTCAAAAGGATACTCCAACACCTGAAAAACTCCTTTCTTCGAAAACTCCGTCATAATTAGACAGATCGAGTTACGCCCACCGAAAGAGTTAAATACACCGTGAATATATTCAGTACGCTATGCCAATGATTTTCGAGGAACCTAGAATACACATTCTCACGTACCTAGGTAAAGCCGGCGACACGGTTGCATTAGCAAACACGGTTGGTTGCGTACACACCGGAAGGTAAACCCAGGTCCACAAACTGAAAGGGGGCACCAAAAATCAATGAGATCATGTGCGCTAGCGAACATTCCAGTATTTCAAATGTAAATGTTAATAATAACAATGAGAATCACTATTTATCTTCGCTTAGAGCGCAAGAATATCAGGAGATGCGGTAGCGTCTCTGGCCGAGTGAGAGCGTGGCAGTCAGGAAATGCGTTAGTGTATCTGGCCAAGTGAAGACGTAGCAGAGTCTACTGCACTCCTTTCGGCCAAAAAGAGCTCCGCAAACTTTCAATACAAAACAGTGCGAAGAAAATTTTTTTTCTCAAAAAATTTCCATTGCGTCTTCCATTATTTTGGGATTGTCTTCGATGTCATGAAAAAAAACTTATATTTATTTATGAAGATACGAGCACGTGGACAAAAATCTCTTCAATTCACAAAGTTTAGTCATTGTTAGAAATTTCTTGAAATTTCAGTGACAGGTTCATCTGAATTCTCAATGTTGTGAGTTTGAATTCAATTTCAGATGAAAATGTTCATCAAATTTCTCATTCAACTTGAAAATAAAACAAGCAGGGGTTCGAGCCTTTTTGGCCCAAGCCATCTGACCGTTACTTTATGTGTTATAACTCTTTCTTTCTTTCATTTCTACCAATTCCATTGTTAGTAAGCTTCTATTAAAGAAAGAAAAATAAATGAAAACACCAACCCGCTCAGATTAGATATCAACAATATCAGTGGAAATAACTGACTCCTGATGAAAAAACAGTAAAACGGAAATATCTCGAAAAATTTGTCTGAACAGGTATATATGTTTTCATTGATTCGGATAGAAGGCATCGAAACGAATATTTTGACAAAAAAAATTGAAATCGGTTGCGTAGTTTTTAAGCTATTGAACATAAAAGTTTTCAGAGAAAGTCGAATATCTCAGAAACTACCCATGCGATTGAGCTTATTTTCCGTAGAAAGGATTGTTATCATGGGAGGAAGATTCTTTCCAATTTTCAAGTTGATATCTCAATTTTTGCACAAGCTAGAGTGATTACAAAGATTTTTATGAAAAAACGGAAAAACGGAAATATCTCGAAAACTTTGTATGAACGGGTACACATATTTTGATTGTTTCGGATAGAAGGCATCGAAACGAATATTTTGAAAAAAAAATTGAAATCGGTTGTCCAGCTTCGAAGATATTAGCGAAAAACGATTTAAAAAGAATACCTTTTTCTCAAAAACTATTGGATCAGTCGGGCTGAATTTTTGCACAGAGTTAGTCCTTATTAAGGTCTATAATCTGACAAAATTTCAGATTTTTCGGAATAAGTTTCGCCAGTTAATTACTCAATTTTCCAAAAATTGGCCACCGGAAAGGTGGCGATGGATATTAACACCGACAGACATGGTCGCCAAAATTAGTATTTTTACGTTTCAGACCATTCTACATCATTTACAATCAAAATTAGAGAATGTGAAAACAGCACGATTACAATGCTTCCATTCGGAAGCAAAAATCAGGAAAATTCAGGAAAAACTTGAAAATTCATGTTATATTGTTTCTGAATATTCATGTTCCACTGAAAATTCAATCAAGTTGTAAAATTTCTATCTCACCCCCCTAAATTTTCGTGAACTCTACTTAGAGCTTGAAATATCATAGCCATTTTTTCCCTAAATCCGACTGAATGTCACCCTCATGAGATTTACTATAATATCTTGCAAGAAATTACAAAAAATTTCTAATAGTGCACCTGAACATCAATGACATGTGTAAAGGATTTTTACCGGTGCTCCACCAGCAAATATCCCAAACTATTTTGGGCATCTCCTCTATCGCTCAATTGAGTCGGGCACCAGCTGGATTTTCACGGAAAATCTAACGGTAAACCGGCCTCAGAGGATAACTCGTCTACCCTGAGGACTTTTCGTGGCGGGGCTAACAATGCCGAGCCAGCATCAGCGTGAACGGTAGAGTGGGCGAGGTTCACCTTACTAGGAGTATTTCACTCGATCGATCCTCGTCTTTTCAGCCGAGAGACTTCGATTAAGCGTATCGTCCCGGAGCTATTCCTCCATGTATCTTTCGCCGAGGATGTTCCCATTCCTTGGACGTATTCCTTTCCTCTCCAGAGTGGCTCAACTCTGGAGAAGTCGACCATCACTTGCGAATCCTTCTCACTCCTCGGAGCGCCGAACATTGAGAGGCACATGCGACACAGGTATCCGGAGACTTGTTCTCACCCACCTGTGCCCACCCCAACTCAACCTCAATGCTCGGTAAAAGCACTATCATCGCGGGCCAACACCCAGAGTACTTGTCGTGGAGGTACGTGCGATCGGGCCTCCAGGAGTCGGCCTAACTCCCGGCCCACGGATCCACGCCATCACCACTTTTTTCGTCCGAAGTGATGAATCCCTGAGAACATGGAATTAAAACACTCCACGTCCTCAAAGTAATCCGATCCTTCTGTTTGGGACGCCGAAGCGTCCCATTCTCTCGCTGTTCCGGACCTTGTCCTTACAACGGACCCCCATAATCCATAATGGACTAATGCCACTTACAACCGTCGTCGAGGACCGGACGATTTACATCCGCTCGACTCCAGTGCCTGTCACCGACTGTCTTGAAATCTCCTAGGGCCNTCCATTTTTCATCTCTTGTGACATTATTTGACAAAAAAAAATTCCTTTCGCACTTGACGAACAGCGAAAGACAAGTGTTCATGCGTTGACAGAAGTTATGTTCGGTCAGTTCGTGTGAAACCCATCTGTCTACCTTTTGTATTTTTCCCATTGCGTGTAATCGTTTAGAGACTGCGGCTTGAGTAACTTCTAGCTGAGCTACATGCTCTTTTTGGCTTCGAGCCAAAAGAGCTTTTACCTCTTCTGTTTAACGCTTTCTCATTAGACCCTTCCATCGTTTAACCTTTCCTTGTTAGACCTTTCCCCCTTTTAGCCCTCATTTAAACCTTCAGTGACAAAAAGTAATGATTCATTTGCTCAAACAAACGGGAAATGCGATCCATGAGGAGTAGTGGTCTGACAGACAGCGGGGTGCGGTGAACGTGCGTTTTCGGAGGAATTCGGTGTAAAGGTTAAAATCAGATCTGTTTCCGATCTTAAGGGATTACTACTATGAGTTTCAAAAGTTGCGAGGTATTGGAATGAGATTTCTTGCCGCTTGAAGATCGATCAATATGTCCTGTAAAGGATTTTTGCCGGTGCTCCACCAGCAAATATCCCAAACTATTTTAGGCATCTCCTCTATCGTTCAATTAAGTCAGGCGCCAGCTGGATTTTCACGGAAAATCTAACGGTAAACCGGCCTCAGAGGATAACTCGTCTACCCTGAGGACTTTTCGTGGCGGGGCTAACAATGCCGAGCCAGCATCAGCGTGAACGGTAGAGTGGGCGAGGTTCACCTTACTAGGAGTATTTCACTCGATCGATCCTCGTCTTTTCAGCCGAGAGACTTCGATTAAGCGTATCGTCCCGGAGCTATTCCTCCATGTATCTTTCGCCGAGGATGTTCCCATTCCTTGGACGTATTCCTTTCCTCTCCAGAGTGGCTCAACTCTGGAGAAGTCGACCATCACTTGCGAATCCTTCTCACTCCTCGGAGCGCCGAACATTGAGAGGCACATGCGACACAGGTATCCGGAGACTTGTTCTCACCTACCTATGCCTACTCCAACTTAACCTCAATGCTCGGTAAAAGCACTATCATCGCGAGCCAACACCCAGAGTACTCGTCGTGGAGATACGTACGATCGGGCCTCCAGGAGTCGGCCTACTCCCGGCTCACGGATCCACGCCAACACCACTTCTTTCGTCCGAAGTGATGGATCCCTGAGAACATGGAATTAAAACACTCCACGTCCTCAAAGTAATCCGATCCTTCTGTTTGGGACGCCGAAGCGTCCCATTCTCTCGCTGTTCCGGACCTTGTCCTCACAACGGACCCTCATAATCCATAATGGACTAATGCCACTTACAACCGTCGTCGAGGACCGGACGATTTACATCCGCTCGACTCCAGTGCCACCGACTGTCTCGAAATCTACTAGGGCCTTCTCCCCTAGTCTGAACATCTCAGCGGCGGTGGGTCATCCGTTACCCCACCACCACCAATCAGCTCGACGGCAATCGAGGGGGCGCTAGTCCTCTCACCTAGCCGTTGGTCCCTAGTCTAAGTCGATAGCGCCTCTAGAATCGCCCAGTTGGAACGCCAGTACGTTGGCCCGTTTCCCCCAAACACAGCTGGGCGAGTTTCTAGATAAGGCGACAGGGTATCGACAGCCTCTCTATAATGTTCAGAAGCATGGTTTCACCCAAACCACGCCTCTTGGCATTATTTGATTGGTCTATTCACCTCACGCGCAGTTCACTTAAACCGCCGTTCGATGTCACTCTCATCTCTCGCTCAGCTTCTTCCGCTGGCGTTAGATGTCGCTCTCTCTCTGTCCCTCACTCTAACCATTTTTAACTCATGGGTTTTCGTGTTGGTAAAACAGTTTACCGTAACGAGAAAATCTCGTTACACATGTGCAGTGGGGTAAAATGAAACGTTTTTCATCGTTAATAACTCGAGATAGAGCTAGTGAGATCGAATTAATTCAGTGCTGTACCTCAGTTATTGCTGCAAAGCTTTGAAATAAGTCCAAGTGCAGCTAAATAATATTGTTATAATTTGACACTACCCGTTTTGCCCTATCTGCCTTAGTTATTAAACTTTATTCATCGTGATGTTGATGACTTCAAGTTGTCTGAAATCATTGATCTCGAATTGGTGAAATCATTCGAAGTCAACTGCTGTCATTCAAATCCTTCCATTCCAAAATCACTGAAATCATGGAAAAATTCAATTTTTTTAACCAGAGTATTTTTCTTCCATGTTTTAAAATAAAAATGTAATCATCCAGTGCCACCAATGACATTTGTCGTAAAACGTGAAGCTCTCATATTACCTAAAATCCAATTTTCCTTATTTCGTAGGAAATGGCTATTGTTACAGAAATACATCTCCACGAAATAATTGAAAAGTTTTACCTCTCACCGTGAAAACTCATAGTCAGGCATTGCTCTAGTCCTCCAACACTTTGCAGTATTCGTGAGACCCCAAATAAAACCAGAAAGAGAGCGAAAAAAATAAAAATACTAAAGGAAAATGAAGAAAAAGTCTAGCGAATCGAGGAGGTAAAAAAACCAGTGAAAGAAAATTTCCTCGGTTTCACTGGAATCTGAAGACCAAGAGGGAAGTGAGGACAACTGTTGGGGAAGGGAGGCAGAAGAGAAGAGGAAACTGAAACTGGAAGAAACGATACAACGACCGGAATGCGATAACGCCTTTTAACGAAACTCCCTGGCACCGTTTATCTAACTTCCTCCTACCTCTTTACTCTTTCGACGCTAGTTTTGGGGTTTGGAATTTTTAATGGTTTTCCCAGTGTCTTTTGGTCCTGCTATTCATTTCATCTCTTATCCGAAAGTTCCGTGAATTTGCGTAATCGAATGCAGAGGGAAAAGTTTTTCGGGTCTCAGTGTTTCGGGAATAATTCGGTAAGTAAATTAAGTTAAGGGGAGGAATCGGTGGAGTTGTATCACGGAGTGTTGGAGTTTTTTGGGGACTCGGAGGGGATTTATACGTGGAGCGATTCACAATTCTATTCTACAACTCTGTGAACGTTTCTATTATTACATCACTATATATTACAGTTGCATTATATGATAGAGCAAACTCAACACCTCAATCTCTACAAAGAGACCTTTGTGTAAGTATCTTGAAAGCTATTGGATGAATCCATTGGGTGAACAATATTTTTTGTCATAACGGCTGTAGGCAGGGATGTCGAAAAGACCAATGTATGATTTTTCAAAGAAGAATTTGCGGATTATTTTTGTGAATATGTCGAAAAATATTTAGTACCTCTGATAATGTCAATAAACTTTTTTGGAACCCTTGAAATTGTCTACAAAAAAGGTGTTACGTTCGGAGACGTTATCCAAGTCGATGGACAATGACTAAAATAATGATCATTTTCAAATTCCGAACAAACTACTAAAATTATCCAAGGTTTTTATTCTTCAACAAATATATCATTATTTATCGTGTTTTATGTTACTGGAAGGACGACGTGCTATGGTTTATACTCTTACCTTCGTCTTTATAATGCAATAGTTAATTGAATAGGAGTTCTAAGGGAAAGTTAGGATGAGGAAAAGATTAGGGATTCTCGAAATAACCAAATGATTCGTTTTAGTTTCAATACTTTCAGCGTACAATTTGAATCAAGAATAATCTGGGCTGATTACAAAATTATTACAAGAGTTCGCATTCACCTTAATTTTTGTTATTCAATTCGGATTTGATTTTTCTGTCCAGTTCCGGCTAGAAAATCTCTTCTTGAAATTTAAATTGAGAACAAGTACTCCCTTAAAGCTATTTATTAGTCCAAATATTCAATCTCGTTCTAAGTTTACTAACTTGAGCAATAGATTCGTATTTTGGAAAAAGTTTCGTTGTTGCGAATTTCAGTTCCGTTCTCGCATTTTCGACACTGTAATTATAGGTACTTATGTACAGAGCTAAACGTCCACTCACGGAGTTCAGAAAAAGTTTAAATTTGCTGTAAATTGAGCACGTCAGCACTATAAAGGAATTAATTTTTATATGTCCCTTTAAGGTAGTTCCTCAGTGAGTTATACTTGGTGAAAATTTCGCAATGAACTGAAGACATAAAATTTGGATCATATGTTGTTGAGGACATGTAAAAACGACTCCCAAAATTTCAAGTATTTTTTCCACGCGAATTTTTGAGATATCCATTGTCAAACATTCTATTTTTGTCTTTTTTAAGTTTTTGTCGATGCATATCTCAAAAATTCGCGTGGAAAAAAAACTTGAAATTTTGGAAATCGTTTTCACATATGCTCAACAACATATCATCCAAATTTTAGGACTTCAGTTCTTGTGCGAAATTTTCACTAAGTATAACTCACTAAGGAAGTAGCTTAAGTGCGAGAAAAGCGGCTACTCTCGATTTTAGGAAGATCAGTCCCCAGATTAACACCAACGATCGCTTCCCGAAAATTTCACACCGAGAAGTCACCTTACGCTGCATCGGTACCTATTTTTCGAATTACTGTCGGAGTTGATCACTATCCAATCGATTCCGCGAGCCATTTCTAACGACTAAGTTTTCGTGGACAGTTTGCCTGGTGACAAATTTTTGACTCATGGCAAAAAGGAAAAGCAAAGGTCTTCTGCTAGTTTCTTTATTGGGAAATCGCTCGTTGAAGCGGTCATTGTACGGTGTTGAAATTTTTGGGAACGATGTACTGTGTGCTGATGCAGCATTCGTTCAATGTCGAAAGCCCGTACCTTTACTCGTTGAATATTCGATAGTAATGTAAAGAAGTCAAATTTTGAATATAACGTCTACCATTTTATGATAAACCTCATCCTTTCAACAATACTTGCAAAGTAAAACTGTGAATCCATTTCTGACTTATCCCATTATCATTCGCCAGTCATCCGATGCATTCAGATTTCTCTTCATAATTCTCAATTCTCCTTGCACCTCATGTTTAATCCATCGAAGTGAAAATTAAGTTCACACACGAAGAAGCCAGGATGATTTTCACGGCTCTCTAGACGTTCCTTGAATACATATCCATGGTTTCACCAGCGAAAAGCCCCTGGGCTCCATCGGACCAGCTATGAGCACGATCTCCAAGGACCTCAGGCGTGCCTCACGCCACCTTAGGCTCTCACCCCTACGTTCTGCTGCTTGTACCAACTGGGTTACTACAGTCTACACACGGGGAATACGGACCACTCTGGTCTCTCGAGAATTTCCGAAAATTATAGAGTAGAATTCCATCAGTGAATTTTGTTGATTATGCATTACGTCATTACCTAATCCAATCAGCTCTGGGTCAATATCACACGTAACTCGACGGATTTTTTTTATGAAAAGGGAAGATCATGGTCTTACAAAATATGAAGTACATTGTTGGAAATTTTTTGAACTTTCATGAAAAATATGATAGTAAATCGGATAAGAGTGACATTGAATCGGATTTAGGCGGAAAACGGTTATGAAATTTCTAGTTTTAGGTACAATTTACGGAAAATCATGAGTTTTGAGTGGGAGTGAGATAAAAATTTCACAATTTGAAAAATTACATGAATTTTCAATTTTTCCCTGAATTTTCCTAATTTGTTTGAATTGTCACAGAATAATTGAACTGAAAAATCAAGTATATGTTCCCTAGTGTCTAAATTCCGATAGAGTTTCGATCTGTTGATGTTCATGTGCGATTCTGCCCTTTCAATATTTATACGGATCCTCAATTTCTTCGCACTTCTCTTTCCGTGATTATAAACATCCTGTCATCCTTTGGAGGCTGATAGAACGCGAGAGTTGAAGAGGTGAAACTTTTTCTAATTTCGAGCTTGGACAAGTTGGCCTGTACTCGAAACGAGTAGGAAAGAACCGCTGAGGGTTCAGAAGGGGTGAATTTACAAGGGTGAGGCGAATTCTGGGGACTGGTTGACGGGATCGATACTGTTTGATATAACTGAACGATCGGTGTATCGTCTGTTTGAGACACAAAGCTCGATGATTGAATTGGAAGCTGGGAGTGCACTTTAAAACGTGCATACTCCTCAGCGAACGACATCATCCGCTTTTGCCTGGTACAACTCATGATACCAGATGGTTTCCAAGTGTTTGAACAATAGTTTGTCATGGTAATAGGCTGGATCTACTGTTTATGAGAAGCTCGAGTCCTCGTGTTTGTACACATCAGTATGGGAGCTGTTGAGATGAGTCGAGTTCAGGGGGCATACAAAATTGATTCAGATTGGTTTGAGGATATCTCGATGCACTAGTAGGGAAAAGAAAATAAATATCTTTTTTCAAAAGAAATTAAAAAAAAGATTTGCATAATCTAGTGTCTTAAGCAAAGGTCATGTTTGTTCCTACGCTTAAGGATTCCCCTGACGAGATAGATTACTGAGAAAAAAGGTAACGCCAATTTTTATATAGGGGAGAACAGGACAAAACGGACCGCAGGGCAAGACGGACCCCTAGGGCAAAACGGACCACTGACAGAAAATTGGTAATTTTTATTTTTGCTTCCGAATAGAAGTTTTGTAGTCGTGAATTTCTTCGATTTCTTCATTTTGGGTGGAAGTGTCATGAAATGTGCCATCCCACTGAAATTTGTCGAGATATCGTCGTTTTTGTATTTTTTTTTTTGGTCGGAATTTACTTTTGCGCACTACGACATGGGTAAAAGTCAGGGAAACCTTTTGAAACTTTGGCTTCTAATTGGGATTATCAAGGAACATTCCTATATGAAATTTTAGGTTGATACATCTGATAGTTCTTGAAATGGAAAAATTCACCCAAAATTCTTGAGAAAAAAAATTGACGCATCTATATTTCACCTTTCATTTTCACATCAGGATAACTGAGAAAGCTTTATAATATAAATATATGGTTTTATTTTTTGAAAACAAGCATTGGAAATCATTCAGAAGCCTGCTACTAATGAAATTGGTAGAAATGAAAATAGGAGAAAAAAATACGTGGAGAGTAGCAGTCATATGTAATCCGTCAAATGGCTTCTGTCGCGCTGCTTGTTTAGACAATAAATAAATATCAAAATATCCGTTTTGCCTTTAGACACAGATTCCTAGGAAATATTGGTTTTTCAAAGTCATTTGTGGTTTGAGGTGATTAGAAAATCTGATCAAATTGCCGTTTAACGACAGTACTTGTCTATAAAACCCTTGTGACGGTTACGATATAAGAAACTCACTTTTAATTCAACACATTCAGCGTTCCTGATTGGAAGAAAAGAAAAAAAAATTACCAATTTTCTGTCAGCGGTCCGTTTTTCCCTGCGGTCCGTTTTGCCCTACCCTCCCCTATGCTTCTAGGTGCCATGAAATATACAGCAGTTGAGTTAAGTACCGACCTTCAAGATGTTATTGCCACCTTTAGCAGCGACCGTTCGGACAGTTTGGGCTCGAACGGCGGCGTACTTGAGGGGTTAAATGAATTATTACGTGGTTGATTTATTATTCTTCCCAGCATATAGTATATTCGTTGGCTATGGTTTTATCCCGAAAATGAGGTCCCCGGAAAAACTTGGTCTATATTTACTAATTCGAGGGTGTGGAACACGAATCTGTCGGTTATTTTTCCTTCCGGGTGGTCCTTGGCATTGTTATTAACAATTTAATTGTTTAAATCGCCATAACGCGCAATCTATGAGAGCTATCGAAAAAAGTTTCAAACAAAAAATATTTCGTTCATGGAAATGAACCTTTTTTGATATATAAATTTTTCTCCTATCATAGATAAGAAGATATCGTGGGCGGGGACGAAACAGGCGGCGTGGCAGCCCTGACGCTGCGCTTTTGCGCACTCCAGAGCATTTAGTGACGAACTCGAGCAAGATAGGGAGAAATGTTTCAAACAAAAAAAAATTTGATAACTCTTGTAGATCGCACGCTAGGGCGATTTAAACAATTGAAAAATTAATAATAATGCCAATGTCCATCTGGACGGAAAAATAACTTACAGATTCGTGGTCTACACTCTTGAATTATTGAGTAAATAGGAAGTTTCTATGAGCGCTGCAGTGCGCAGGCTCACGCGTAGACATCTTCTAGTAATAAGCCTTGAACGCCGACATCTTCGAGAGATAATTCTCGAACGAATATAGATAAGAAAAAAAATTTCTGACAAAAAATGTTCATTCCCATGAAAGAAATATTTTTTGTTTGAAACTTTTTTCGATAGCTCTCATAGATCACACGTTATGGCGATTTAAACAATTAATTAACAATTGTTATTGTTAATAACAATGCCTAGGACGACTCGGATCCAAAAATAACCGACAGATACGTGTTCTACACCCTCGAATTAGTAAATATAGACCAAGTTTTTCCGGGAACCTCATTTTCGGGATAAAACCATAGCCAGCGGATAGACTAATAACTACCTTCGATCCCAAAAAAAATCTCATGAATTTCTCTGAACTTAGCACGTACGAAAAAATTTAATAGAAAAACCTATCGAATTCGTTAGAAAATTCTATTGAATTTCTATTAAACTTTCTATCAGTTTTTGGATGATTCTATTGACATGTTCAATAGAACACATTCAATAGAAAAAGTCAACAAAATTCGATTTTTCTATGTAACTTGTTCTTTTCATATATTTTCTATAGAATTTGCTCGACTCAAATTTTGTAAGTTTTTTTTCATTTTGTTTTTCTTTTCTTCTCATTAAGGAAATCAATCGAAACAACTTAGAAAATTTAAGCCGAGGAAATTCTATAGAAAATATCTCAATATCAATAAGTTATATAGAAAAATTGAATTCTATTGACTTTTTCTACTGAATATTTTCTATTGAACATTTCAATAGTAATGGCCAAAAACTAATAGAACATTTCAATAGAAATTCAATAGAACTTTCTAACGAATTCGACAGGTTTTTCTATTAAATTGTTTCGTCCGTGTCTTCCTTAGCAGATATCTCTAAAATAATCAACAGATCAATTTCTGACACATCTCCTTTAATTTTCCCATGAAACTGTCGAACTGATCTTGATAGTACAATCAAAGATTCATTGACTCCGAGTAATTATGCAGATATCTTCGAGTTCTCCTGCGTCATCCTCCCAAACATGTCAATGGAATCGAATTCTCGATGGGCCAAACTTCGGCGCATCAATTATTTTGGACTTATAAAGTCACTCATTCAGTTCCGACTAGTTTTATCACTGAATTGGAGAGACAATGACGTGGGGCAAAAGCACAGAGAGGATTTAAGCCAGCCATGACTCTGCGATTTCAGAGGTAATAAAAAAAACGTCAACGATTAATAATCATTTTTGTCACGGCCGCACGGAGAGAATATAAAATTAAAAATTACCATGTGAACATAGTAATCGAAGACGATACTGAAATAACTTTAAAATTTGATTTATCTTGACCGAATTTTTATTCGTGACAAATTAAATTTTACTTTTATTCCACCATTTTCTACTATATCGACTCGCAATTTTTACTATATGTTCAACAGTAAATTTTGAGTATGGCGAGTATGGTCTTCGATTACTATGTTCACATAGTAAAACAAGCAGGGGGCAGCGAGCATGTGGCAGTGTGTAGACGAGGCCATGAGAGGCANCAGTTTTGTTAACGTGTGTAAACAACGCTACGAGCATCGAAGAAACCGCCGGCCGTTATGTACAAAAACGCGCTGCGACAGTTTGAACAGTTTTTCATCATAAACTACACATAAAAACAAAAAATTCATAAAATCGACATCACTCATTAATTAAGTGAGTGAAAATTCAATCAGTTCATTTGTACGTGTCTCGAGGAGACGCACCCATACATCCAAAGTATCGAAGTGATACTCACACACACATCCATTCAACGCACCGAGCGAACGACGCTCCACCACACTCAAACGTATCACAGTGATATACATTAACACTCCAAATCATCCTAGTGAATGAACACGCCGGTGTTCGAAANCATAGCCAGCGGATAGACTAATAACTACCTTCGATCCCAAAAAAAATCTCATGAATTTCTCTGAACTTAGCACGTACGAAAAAATTTAATAGAAAAACCTATCGAATTCGTTAGAAAATTCTATTGAATTTCTATTAAACTTTCTATCAGTTTTTGGATGATTCTATTGACATGTTCAATAGAACACATTCAATAGAAAAAGTCAACAAAATTCGATTTTTCTATGTAACTTGNTCACAGTGATATACATTAACACTCCAAATCATCCTAGTGAATGAACACGCCGGTGTTCGAAAGCTACACGCAACGCACAGCTGCCGAACTGACGAACGACGTGAGGCAGGCATGTAGTTACAATATACGTACTACACACGTATATTTATAACTGCAATTTAGAAACAACATCGAACCAGAACATTTTTTCCTGTCACAACGTGGAGCTTCAATCAAAAACCATAAGTTTGTTGTAATGTTAGTGATCACACATTGCCATGGCTGACCTTCGAGAACTGAAGGCCACTCGAGGCACCATCAAATCACATTTTACGAGAATAGAAAGGTACCTCAACAATCATCCCACGGCATCAGCAGCAATCATTCAAGTCAGGTTAAAACAACTTGGACAATATTTCACTACCACCTAAAGATGCAACGGAAGCTCGAGCATTCATTGAGGATGAGAACAAGGAACGCGAAGCTGGAGAGAATCGTTACTACATCATGGCTGCAACAATGCAGGATATTCTCAATAGAGAGAAAGAAGCCCTAGAGCATCGGCTGAGAGCTGCTGCCGATGCGGCTGCTCCAATTCATCCCCAGGGTCAGCCTTTTCAACGAGTGGAGACTGAGTACAGACATAAATCCAAATTACCTGAAATAAAAATCCCAATTTTCGATGGTAATTACACCCAGTGGCTACTTTTTCACAATTCATTTCATTCAATAATTCACGATAATCCGAACATTTCTGCTATTCAAAAACATCATTATCTCATCGGTCAACTGAGTGGCGAGGCTCGCGAAGTTGTTCAAAATATACACATCACCGAGAACAGTTATGAGACGGCCTGGAGGCTGCTGGTCCAGACCTACGACAACAAACGAATTATTATTGACACTCACCTTGAGGAACTGTTCAATTTTCCATCCATAAGCAAAGAAGACAAGTCAGAATCAATAAAGAAGCTGGTTATGCATATCCAGAGTCATCTGGGTGCTTTAAAGACATTTCAACAACTCACAGAGCACTGGGGCACACCCATCATTCACCTAGCAAAAAAACAACTAGATTACAGTGAACAATGAGATTGGCAAGATCACATTAAAGATCGTACCCATGAGCAGATGCCCACTCTGGAAGAATTTTTACAATTCTCGACCACGCAGCCATACACTCAAGATGATAAATCAGAACAAAACCAAAGCATCTAATCCAAAACAAACTCAGCAGAGTGAGAAGAAATCGGAGAAAAAGCAGGAGAAAAAAGTCACATTGGCAAGCACATCATCATACGTCTGTAAATTCTGCAATGGGAGTCACCCTGTTAACTTCTGTGAAGAGTAACTGAAGCTCTCGGTCGACGATAGGCGTAAAGAGATCATCAAAAAAAATCTTTGCCTTAATTGTCGAACTCCTGGACACTTTGAAGACAACTGCAGGGGCAAAACATTCGAAGTATGTGATGAACATCACAACACACTTCTTCATCGAGACGACAAGCAACACACACAGCCATGATCAAGTGTAAATTATTGCAATGAGTTTTCAAACCCAAACACTCCAATAGTCATGTATTGTGTCCAAAAACCGATGTCACGAGACATTCTCTCCACTGCAAAGGTGCTCATTCGAGACAGCACTGGGAAACAAATCCTTTGTCGTACTCTATTAGACCCTGGATCACAATCTAATCTGGTAACAACAGCACTGGCCCGTAAATTAAATTTACGCCTTTCCAAAGAAACCAAACCGATCAGTGGAATAAATCAGGCACTGACAAATGCCAGGATGGCAGCTCAAGTTCGAATCCAAGCGACAAATAGCGACTTCTCGGCATTAATCGACTGTTTGGTGATCCCATCAATCACTGAGCAGATTCCCCCAACGAAAATCGATGTGAAAAAGGTCCTTGTACCCAAAGACACATATTTAGCAGATCCAGTGTATCATGAGCCTGGAAAAATCGATTTACTCATCGGAGCTGGCATTTATTGGAAAATTTTAATTGGCACTACACGTAACCGTATCGAAGGCCAACCAGCCTTGCAAAATACACAGTTTCGGTGGATCCTAGGAAGAGAGATGACAGAACCAGAATCCAGTCCCTCATCCACCTGCCTCAAGGTTACAAATGTCGAATTACATCAGCAACTCGAACGTTTCTGGAAACAAGAAACAATTCCAGAGATTCTCCATTACACAGAAGAAGAGAAGGCATGTGAGGAGCTCTTCTCAAGAACAGTACAACGAAATTCTACAGGGAGGTTTATCGTTCGCCTGCCCACGAGAGCAGAAGTCGTTCTTGGACACTCCAGACAGCAGGCTCAAAACAGATTGGAGTCTGTGGAAGGTAAGTTTAAGAAAAATCCTGAATAACGTTCTGCCTATCATGAATTCATGGAGGATTACCTTGATCGTGATCACATGACACTGGCTGAGAACTCTAACTCACTTGCATTAGAACAAAAATATTTTATTCCACACCATGCTGTTATACGGCCGGAAAGTTTGACAACAAAACTCCGAGTGGTCTTTGACGCTTCAGCGAAGACTTCAAGTGGCACATCACTCAACGATAAACTCTTGGTAGGACCTAACTTGCAGAGAGATATTTTTCAAATTACTTTGAGGTTCAGAGCACATCAATTCGTCATTACCGCAGATATTTCCAAAATGTTTCGTCAAATACTGGTCCATCCAGATGACAGACACCTGCAACTCATCCTGTGGAGAAAGGATTCTGATCATGAAGCCCAGGTGTATCAGTTAAATACTGTGACCTATGGAACAGCATGCGCACTTTATCATGCCATGCGATGCTTGCGTGAACTGGCACCATTGTATAAAGCAGAATTTCCCTTGGCATCCAGAGTTCGTGAAGAGGACTTTTATATGGATGACCTGTTGACTGGTACAAGTACCCCTGAGGTCGCCATTCAGCTACAACAGCAGTTATCCAAGCTCTTGATGCTTGGCCAGTTTCCACTTTGAAAGTGGAGGTCCAATGATCCACAGATCCTACGAGGTCTCCAAGAGCATAATAAAACTGAAGAGTTATTTACTATCGACAAGGAGGAAGCACTCAAGACATTGGGACTCTTCTGGAACGCACCTGAGGATATTTTACAATATCATGTTCAGCTCTCACAAGACTGTTAATACCAAACGTCAGGTATTGTCTAGAATATCTCATATTTTTTATCCATTGGGACTAGTAGGCCCAGTACTCGTCAGTGGAAAAATACTGATGCAGAAATTATGGTCAGATAAGATCGATTGGGATGAGTCACTCCCTGAGAAGATCCAAACACTGTGGGACGACTATTACATGTCCCTACCAGCAATCAATGACATTCAGATTCCACGAAATGTAAATTTGCACAACCGGGAAGAGAAATTTGATCTTCATCGATTTGGTGATGCCTCTGAGCGAGCATTTGGAGCTTGCTTGTATGCAGTGAGTACGGATCATCAAGGCAATCTATAATCACACCTGTTATGTGCTAAGTCAAAGGCAGCACCATTGAAGGTCATTTTAGTACCAAGACTAGAGTTGGAAGCTGCTCTACTGCTCTTAATTTTACCAAACAATGAAGACTACGTTTCATGACAAAATTGGTCAAGTTACTCTTTGGAGTGATAGCACTATCGTGCGATGACCCGTCTTTTTTTCCCCGACATTTGTTCCTCCCCAAATTATCCTCGCGTCAATTTTTCCCATCCCAATTTTTCCTCGTCACTTTGTCCCTACCACTTTTCCCAATTTTCCGATTCAGTTTGCATATTTGACGTACATTTGCTCAACACAGCTATCGATAGTAATAATTAGTGGGAATAATCCTTGTTTGGTAAGAATCGACCGAATTACGACAACACGGTCGTTTATTGATTTTCGAGTGCGTATTGATTTTTCTAATGAGAGGGGATAATCTTCGGCTTTTGGGGCTGAGCGATTACCAGTAGCATTCAATTATGTCAGTTTCAATAAGTTATTCGCGGGGCTAATCGCCACAATGCCTTTGGAGTTTATTCGTTCGTCGAAAGGGAAGAAAAATTCAGCTCGGAGCAGGACGTGAGGCCCCCCCTAGGAAGAAAAAGTACAGAGATTTTGATGTTCGAGTGAAGCGAATTGTATCGGAGTTCACCGAGAACGATTACATTGGCTATCTCACTCGTTTGAGCCACATTGTCTCATTGTGATTTGTCATTTATTTTTCTAATCATTGTATTGTAAAATTCAACTTACATTAAAATGGATATGACTTGTATAAAACTTTTTCCCTTCATTTTACTGCTCCAAGGGATTATTGTTCGCTTTTACATTGATGGAAAGACAAGTGACAGTATGTTTTTGGAAAAAAAAATTGGGGAATGTATGTCGGGGAAGAAAGGGATATGGAAGAAATGGCAGGAGGAAAAAATGACAGGGAAAAAGTGTCGGGGAAAAAATGTCGGGGAAAAAGTGGTGAGGAAAAAAAGTGGAATCCTATCGTGCTAGGATGGGTTAAAACTGAACCCAGCATTCTGAAGACATTTGTGGCGAATAGAGTAGCCAAAATTCAGGAACAGACTGAGCACATTAATTGGTTGCATGTGCCCACTGATGAGAATCCAGCAGATTTAATATCTAGAGATGTCTCCCCCAAGGCTTGAAGAAGTCTAAACTTTGGTGGAATGGTCCTCATTGGCTCCAAGATGAGAACAAGAGGCCTACAGAGATGAAAAACCCAGCAACAGATTTGCCTGAAGTGAAAATTACTGAGGTCACTTTGACATCGATGTTACCGACAAAAATACTCCAAAGGTGTTCATCAGAATCTTTCAGCGAAACGAGCAGAATTGTTGCGTACTGCTTTCGCTTCCTATCTGCGTTTACCGAGCAGAAGGAACCCAGTCCACTGAATGTTGAAGAGCTGAATAAAGCTGAAAAAACAATCATCAAGTGGGTACAGCACCAGGAATTTCCAATCGAGTTGCACTGTCTAAAGGAAGAGCGTGAAATTCCTCGTAAAAGTGTATTACTTTCGTTGAGCCCCTTCCTGGACTGTGAAGATTTGATCCGAGTAGGAGGGAGATTGAAATATGCCAGTGTCAGAGAATCAGAACCATCCGATGGTACTACCAGCTAAAAATCACATCACCAACATCATCATGCGTGATGAGCATGTACGTCTGCACCACTGTCTCCCAGAGCAACTGCTGCATGCCGTTCGACAGCGATTTTGGCCCCTCAGTGGGGGTAGAGAAGCACAGAAGGTCGTGAAACACTGCCTCAAGTGTTTTCGGTTCAATCCGAGGATCCCTGGCATCATGATGGGAGAACTACCCAAGGAAAGGGTAAGAGGAGATCAACGTCCCTTCACTGTTAGTGGTGTTGATTATGCTGGCCCTATACAGGTGAGAGAAAGTCGACGCAGAGGTCGCATTCATATCTCCAAGGGTTACGTCGCTGTATTCGTTTGTTTCGCCACAAAGGCTGTCCACCTCGAATTGGTGAGTGACCTCACAACTGAAGCCTACCTCGCCGCTTTGAATCGATTTACAGCGCGCCGTGGAGTGTGCTCGCAGTTGTACTCGGACAATGGGACCAACTTCGTTGGAACATCTCGAGCGTTAAGTGAAATTTTTGAATTTCTCACCACCAATGAGACAGAGCTTGTTGAACGTCTTGCTAAGCAACGCATCAGCTGGAGTTTTATTCCTCCTCGCTCGCCACATTTTGGTGGTTTGTGGGAAGCGGCGGTGAAAATCATGCAGAGACATCTCAACACCGTCACTCAAGGTCGAGTTATGACGTATGAGGAATATTCCACTCTGTTGACCGAAATAGAGGCGATCCTCAACTCTCGTCCGCTAACTCCATTGACTAACCACCCTGATGATCTTCAGGTTCTCACTCCAGCACATTTTTTGATTGGTGAGTCATTATTACAACCTGTGAGTCGAAATGCCAGAGAATCGCCTGCTTGAAATGCCAGAGAATCGCCTGTCACGTTGGCAGTTGTGTCAGAAATTACGACAACAAGTGTGGGCTCGTTGGCAAAGGGAATACCTCCAGGAACTGCAGAAGAGGGTGAAATGGACTGATTCAAGTGAATCTATTGAGCTAAATACTCTGGTTTTGCTCATTGAAGACAACGTGTCACCTCTTCACTGGCCTTTGGGTCGTGTTATTGAGCTCCACCCTGGAGCTGATGGTCTAGTCAGGGTCGTAACTGTCAAGACCTCAACTGGGAACTTCAAACGTGCTGTGAAGAAGATCTGCCCCCTACCAATGGACGTGGGCGAAGATTAAGTGTTTATGAACATTTAGTCACTACATTAGTCACTATTCGAGTCATGTGAAGCTAGATTACTATTTGCTGAAGTATGACGTTTTGTTTAAACACTTTACATTTACATTATTGCTACAAACCTGTATTTTCATTATATCCATTGAAAGATGACCTTTCAAGGGGCCCGGGATGTAGACGAGGCCACGAGAGGCGCTTTAGTACCTTTTCAAGATGGCTACAAGCCAGTCACGAAAGATTTTTCAATCCCATTAAAATAAATAAAAATAACGTTTAATCAAGTAATTGTGTCATAATTACATACCCCCCACATCACAGTGAATATCTCACTCTTTAATTTTTTTTATACTTTCTTTGCCATCAATAAATTGATGGTGGGCTTCCGAATGGTTTTTAGCGTAATAAAATTTGATTTCAACTTGATATTTCGATTTTTGCGTCTGCTAGAGACCGAACAACGATTTCGAGGTAAAACAAAATTGACTAATGACCGTACTTTTGATAATAAAAATAGTAGAAAATTTATACTTCTTAAAAAAAATAGACCATACCGAACTCTACCTCTGTAATAGCTATGACATTTCATCACACACAAAATACCATAAATTGTGGTTATGACTTTTTAAGTCATATTGAGGCGAAAATCATTGATAAAGTGACGACGTGTAATGTTTTTGAAAAAAAGATTTTTGAATAAATTGATCTATGCCCGGATGTACTGAATCGATTGACCCAAAATTTTATACATAACTGTGGACTCATAATACAAATTAGTACTTAGAATCTCAGATGTCTAGACCAAGCTTGACGCGTATTATGGACACCACATTAACTTTAAAATGAAAAAATTAGAAAAACGCTGATATCTCGAAAACTTTGTACGGGTGGGTATACATATTTTGATTGATCTTGATAGAAGATATCTATCAAATCAATCAAGTGACAAATATTTTGAAAAAAAAAGTGAATCGGCCCAGTAGTTTAGGAGATATTAAGCATAACAGTTTTTCACAAAAAGTTGAATATCTTCTAAACTACTTATCCGATTCAGCTAGCGAACAACACAGTCCTGTGGTATTATAAGAGCTACAATCCTACTCAATTTCAACTTCCTATCTTGAATTTTCAGCGAGTTATCGTTTCCACAACGATTTCCTAGTAAAAATGAAAAATGCCAATTATTACTAAACTGACCCTAGTTTTGTAGCAATATTTTGATTTGATTCGGTAGATATTATCGTAAGGAATACTTTCCCGTCAAAAAACTCCAATTCGGTCACGTAGTTTATGAGATATTGAGGAAAACAGATTTTTGAGAAATTGCTATATCTCGGAAACTACTGGGCCGATGAAGCTGAACTTGCGTCCACAAATACTCCAAAGTAATATCAATTATTTGACAAAATTTCAGATCTTTAGCTCAGACTGTAGTCCTTTTTTCGGGGGGATTTATAAAAAATTTCCGAAAAATCGGCATACACATTCCGACATACATAATACATACATTTTCTAAAAACATCATATTTTCACGTTTCATGACATTCTACATCAGTTCCAAGCAAAATTACGAGATTGTAAAAATCATCGATTACAAGGCTTCCATTCAGAAGCAAAATGATATTATATTTTTTCCGTGTGCTGGGTTCTCCTCGTACTGAAATAGTATATCGTTATTAGGTCTAAAAAACTTTTCCGGCGAATATGAGTGTGCAAGCCGAGCCGAAGGCGAGGGGCTATCATATAAGTTTTAAGTGTCATATGAGTTTTTTTCGGCCGTGTGACGAACGATATTTTTTGTCATAACGGCTGTGGCAGAGATCCACGGAGGCATAACTGTTAAAAATTTTCTGTGCCAAATTCCGGCAATTTTTATCGTGTCCAAGTTCCACTGAAATTCCAGGAAATCTTGCCATTGAAAAATCAAATATTCCATTGGTTTTCTGTTGAAATGATCTGGAAATCACTAAAACATTTGATTTTTCAGTTCAATTATTGTGTGAAAATTCAGACAAACCAGGAAAATTCAGGGCAAAATTGAAAATTCATGTCATTTTGTTTCTGAATATTAATGTTTACTGAAAATTCAATCCAGTTGTGAAATTCTACTAAAAACTTGAAATTTCACAACAATTTTTTCCCTGAATTCGATTCAATGTCATTCTCATGAGACTTACTATAATATGTTCCGTGAAATTTCAAAAAATTTCCAACAGTGTACTTGTGTCGAAATATAGTATTTTTGCATTGTTCTGAAAACGTAATGAACATTTATGAGACTCGACGATTGTATTCTTGGACTGAATGAACCTTAGACTTTTCTCGGACGATAAATAATAATTCCGCAGATATGCTTCTTTATCCAGCAACCAAGTTTAATTCCGTAGGTGGAATCATTACCATAAAGGATGGAGGAAAGAACGAAAAATGCATGCAAAGGGTAGGCGTGGGAGTCATGAATCTCCAAGCAGTTGTGCCACGCCCTCATTTTCGTCTAGGCAATCTTTATCAAGAAAAAAGCCTCCAGGGCCAACTGCAAAAGGTCTTAGTGCACTATAAATTATTTTCAAGTTTTCCAAAATTGAATAAAAAAAAATCAAAATATAGTTTCACTGAAATTTCGAGCAATTTCAGCATTGAACATTGATAATTTCTGGGAAACGTCAATGGATACTGTGAATTTCAAATCAATCATTACATGAAAATTAATAGTAACTAGAGAAATTTAGGTGAATATATTCTGGAATTTTCAATTTATTTATGGAAGGGTTGTTAAAGCGCACGACAAGAGAAGGAATTAATTATTAAAAAATAAAAAAACTGTTACAGAAATTCATTAAAACGAACTAGAGGTATTTTTCAACTATTAAAATTTGATATTATTAAATTGTGAAATAATCATCAACTATTCATCAATTTTTTCATTAAAAAAATGCTGAGTAATTCCAAATAATTACTTCAAACATTCAGCTTGAAGCGTGTATAGTAACAATAAATAATAAATTAATTAATTTCGCAATTCATTAATCAATTAATTAGTTCAGCAATTCCACAGAGACGTATATCCACCCATGTAATAAAATTCTCTCAATTATTTTGCACGAAGATCAACTGGGTGTGTAAGTGGACTGTGGAAGGCGAATTAAAGCTCTATTATTCAGCCTCGTCTGTTCAATTAACGCCCATCGCACCATTTCCTGAAGTTTTTAAACCCCTTACTATTAATATCACATTGCACTGTTTTATTCAACACAAGTACAGGAATATTTTGCATTGGAAACAGAGGTTGAAGCTGTAATTCCCTGGGTATTATGAGGAATTTTGCGATGGTTCAGTTACGGGTCGTCGTTATACGAATTGTTGATATCGAGTTTCCATTCATAATTTTATTGTTAGAGGCGGGGAACGAGTGGAAAGTTAATTAGATCTGACTACATAATTTCAAATATTCAACAAATCGGAGATTTTATCGTCCATAAGAGATTTTAGAAGGATATGTCTGAAGATTTTTTTTTCGAAAATCTAATTCTCTGCAAAAATTTTCTATGATATTTTCTTGTAAATTTTCTCATTATTTGCAAACTCATTGCAAAATTACGAAAAATGTCAATGTATCAGTTAAATTATTTACTTTTTTCACGAAAAAAAATTTAATTATATTAAAGAAAGGATTTATTTACTTCAAATGAATGATTTTCTTAATCCAATAAGGTATGCATTTCAAATAAATAGCTTTCTTATTGTAAGAAAAATTGCAGGCGGCTGTAACTTCGATACAGCTGTAATTGTACGTGGATATGAGCATGGTCTTTCCTTCTTTCTCAAATTCTCTAGAAATCCCTTGCATTCCCTCGAATTTTCTAGAAACTCCCTGAATTTCGTCGAAATTTCTAGAAACTCCTTGAATTTTTTCGAAATTTCAAGAAATTTCTCGAATTACCTCGAAATGTTTAGAATTTTCTAGACTTCCGATCGATGGCGCTGCACATAAAGACCGTTTCCCAAACTGGCCTCCCATATTAAAACCATAGACATATCCACATCAATATCTACACTGACTTTATCACAGTACCAGATATTTACACTCTTTACTTTATATGATGTTAACTCGTTGATTGCCAATTTTCGACTGACGGCGGAGCGTGTCGATCCGCCTTTTATAGAGAATTTTGAATCTAGAAATTTCTACACTGAAAATTTCTATCACTAACAACCGGTCGGTATCTTACCGATCGATCGACGGTTGGTAATGTATCGATAGTCAGCATCGCCGATAGATGGCGCGGCTGCATAAGCATGTTTTCACTGAATGACCCCCCAAAACAAAACCATAGACGTATCCATGCCAAAAACACATTTTCATGTATTTTGTGAAGGAATTTTGGAAGTGTGTTTCAACAATATTCGTGGACTATGTGGAACGAAGTTCACAAACATTGAAAATTCATCATTGTTGTTCTTGGACAAAAGATCTGGGAAAATCTTTGAAAAATTTCCAGTGATGCAGCATACTTAGATACTTCTCTGAAATTTTCAATTTTTAAAAATTATTTTCACTTTTTACAGGAAACACCTCAATATGAGTTGACTCAAACATGTTTAAATTCAATAGCCGTCACCCAGCCACAATTTCGAAATTAGTTAATTAGGACCCGTCATGGTAAACTGAAACCTGGATTTCAAGATTTTCTCCTACCTCTTTCGAACTAGTGATGCGGTGGGATGCGAGAGAAACGCGACGAATCGAGACAAACGAGACGAGAGACATGACGAGACGAGACGAGACGAGAAAAGCCAGTCAAGAACGAGAGAAACAAGAGGTGAGACGAGAGTCAAGAAAGCCTCTCTGTCCCTCTGTGTATTTTTTTCCGTGCAAATTGGATTATAGAGACGAGATAAGGCGAGACGAGACGAGATGAAACGAAAAGAGACGAGAGAATCTCTCAATTCCCGACGAGACGAGGGAATGGTTTCCTGACAACGAGACGAGACGAGATGGAGTTTCTCATCTCGTCTCGCGGCATCACTGACTCGAATAGTTCGGAGATTATCGCTTACTTAGAAATATATATCCAGTTCTGCCGAAAATAAAACTAATTTGTGATGCTCAATTCTTGTCCTCAACTCGATACTACCCTAACAAGATTTGTCTCCATGCATGAATGGTGGTCACAAAATTATGGAATTTACGGAATACCAAGAGTTGTACCGGAAAACGTTGTTACCGCGAATGAATATTCAGGTGAAAGGTAAGAGGACAGATAGGGAACGACTCATATTATTCAGGAGTCGTACGGACATCGGACCGTGGGTGGGTTTGTTTAGACCCGATGGGCGTGCTCGCGGGTGGATGGGGAACAATAAAGGCGAACAACCGGGGACCACTGTCTGGTCGGTGTAATTGTATTATCGGCGTAGACTGGTGGGGTCATTACATGGAAAATAGAGGGTAAATGTTGGTTTACAATTTTAGCCCCGTTTTATAAGGATCATTCGATGCTTATCTTTGACATGAAAATCCTTAAAAAACAAAAACAAATGGTTTCGTAAAAAAAACTGCGCCAAAGAAACGTTTTGTTTGATTCCTACTGAACAGTTGAAATTTTTGAAAAATACAAAGAAATAAAGAAAATTCAAGTCAGTAATGTCAAATAAATGGTCACAATCAGATGTTTATGAGAAAAATGTATCTAAATTGACTAAGGATTGGGGAATAATTCTCTATGAAATGGAAAAGCAATTTTTCGTATAATTTTTCTGTAACGGAGAATTATTTTTACTGAACCCGTTTGGTAAAAATTCACTTCCGTCCGTCCCAGCGATCGGTCGACAATCATTACATTTGTAATATTTTGTAATATTATTTGAATTCGCGCCTTTCTACTACTATGATTTTTGACGTGGATACGTCTATAGTTTCATTTGAGGGTCATTCGGTAAAAAAATGCTTATGCAGCCACGCCATCTATCGGCAGTGCTAACTGTCGATACATTACCAACCGCCGACCGATCGGTAAGATATCGACAGGTTGTTAGTCAGAAATTTCCAGTGCAGAAATTTCTAGAGTTTAAATTCCCTATAAAAATTCCCTATAAAAACCCAAACAAATCGAGCTGTCACTCGACCGCCCTCTAGCTGTTGAGTCTAGCAATCCTATAGAAATCTTGAGCGGCATTACCCACAAACTCTGGGCGGAATTACGCACAAATGCAGAGGCTGATAAAATAGCCAATAATAACTGATGAAGATATTTTTCTGCTATCGAAAAGGTCGCAATGGATGTGGAAATATATAACGAACATATATTTCACACTCCATTCAATGATGGACCAGCTGGAAATATAAAAAATCTTAAATTCTGGGGTCAAAATATTTTGAGAATTCGGTAGGAAATGATTAGGATTTTTTTTAACGCTGTTTTCACGGGAGAAATTGAAATTTTTTGTCAAAATTACTTTTTTTTATATTGTATGATCAAGACTTTAAATGGTTAGATCGCATCATTCTACGCGGCCGGGACTTGAACTCGGAACGTTTCGTATGTGAGGACATCAAAATTACTTATTGTTATCAAATAATTGCATAATAAGAAGAGAAAAAAAAATTTTCTCAGCTGACAAATACGGATCGGCGATATTACTCACTGAACAGTACAGGCACCAGCTCCCCGAGTGAAATTTGTCACGATTTTCGAGGTAATTTCTATCCAACTTTTCTCTACGTGTAGACTCATTATAACTTCTTTTATCCATCGTTAGTATGATTGTTTGGGTGAAAAATTCTTATTTCTCTCATTATACACTGAAATGGCGGAAAAATCAGGTGCACATCAGGTAGAAATCTCATGAATACCTCTGAATTGAACATTTACCCGAAAATTATAGAAAGGCAAGATGCCATCCCAAAGTGTCTCATGTGTATCAACCCTGAGAGTTAATGTGCAGGTGCAACCACAATGCGGTTCCCTCATCCCATCAACCTAGTCCCATTCCGCTCTCACCACGTGGTATTTCCATATCTGACAGTTCGTAATCACGTCTCGATATGAATCCCATCTCCAGCTAGGGTTTTGCTCTCGTGTCAGGCATTTTCGTCGCTTGCACTCAGACCGCCCCTTCCTAATTCACTCCATTCATAAATAATCCATTCATGGATGCTATGATGTTAAACCGCTGGTATATCTGCATCCATCAAAATCGCTGGGACAATTTTACAATAGGACAAATAGAAAAAAATTCAATTCAATTCAATTTAGAAAGATAAATGAATGAATAAAATGATGAATTAAAATTAATGAATGATAGACAATATGTGGAGAGCAATTAATTTCATTTTAATTCCATTAAGCATGTTTAACCTATCAAGGTCAGTTGAAAAGAAAAATAATTTTGACTAAATAAATCATTCGTGTTACAAATTATTTTTCTCATCAAATTAGAAATGTTATGGCGTACTTTTCCGGTCTCTAAAACAATAATTAAAGAAAACGTTCATAAATAATGGAGGACTTGTGACTGCAGTGGTAACAGTCAAATTTTGATCGGGCAACATCGTACGCTTCAGTTAGTAGTGGAGTTGTAACAGTGAGATGAATGTTTGTGTGTGTTATACGTGTCCATATGCTTGCAACACTGAATTATCCTCACCGACTTTACCGACCTCGATTAGCTGTTGTGTGATGCTGTCGCGTTGTTCGACTCGTAACAAAAAAACGAAATTTGACTCGGTCACATTTTTTTTAGAGCAATTCGAAAATCAATCGAAGATATCACGCCTATATGGCCCAGTCCCCTACTTGTTCCCGCCGGCGATAGATTCTCCATAGTCTAAAGTAAATAGGTTTGTCGTTTATTTTCAATATCTTGAGTGTCTACCCCACGCAACATCTCAATGAAAGTTCACACGGTCACGTTTCTTCCCTAAGCGTAATGCTACAAGCAGTGATTTTCTGACATTAATTTCTCACTAGGTCGCCCCGATGGGAGGATTAAGATTATTATTAACGTGTGGCTGAAATATGAACCTGGCATATGAGACAATATCAAAATTATGGTGAACAATGTGGGTTTTGACCAAACATGAGAGAGTTATGATTTTTTGAAAATTTCGAGTTTTCGGCAATGATTGTTTTTCAAATTGGCCCCAAAATATCAGAGACGTTTCAAGTTATCAAATCGCCTTTCGGCATACTCAAAGAACATGAAAGACCGTTCAAAATGAGCCGTCATACCTAGCATTATCTTTGGTTTGACGAGGTTTATACACGAACACGTATTTTTTTAATCGTGAGTTACCCAAAAAGCTCTTTCTTTTTAATCTGAAATTTTTACCAAAAATTTCCAATAAAATGACAAGAGTTTTGGCGCCCATTAGAGTTTGAGAAAACGACCGAAAATCGCAATTATTCATGCCATTATCCCTTAAATAAGTGAATATTTAATTAATTTTTTACCCCACCTATGTGGAAAGTTCACTGCAATCCCCGATAGAACGTGAGGAAAGTCGTGAGTTATTCCCTGGGAAGAAAGTAAAAATGTGGTTTGCCCATGGGTTCATATCTCAAAACACCTTTCAAGATTGTTCCAATCATTTTCAAGTGAGACTGATAACCGTGTTCGAGGTTAAGTTATATTATTAAAACCAAAGTATAACTAATGTATTATTATATAAAACCAAAACTGATAACAATGGACTCATCAAGTCATCGAGAAGATCGAGAAACTACCAGCTATAAACACTGAAGGGACAAATATCTTTGAGGACACAAGAGGATCAATCAAAGTGAATTACAATACTTCACCACCCAGAGTATCTCCAGAGTCAAACGTCGAAAATGACAAATCTGAATTTTTCATATAAAATTGTTCATCATAACCTAAAAATAAATTGTTCTCAGAATTAAATGTATCAAATCCACGACAAAGTGAAGTAGCTGGTAGGAAGCCTCTTCAATTACTACCTAGAACATTCCACCAAGGAAATCGAGATCATAAAGACCTCAAACAATCTCATGGGCAAGTGAACTCGTCGACAATTATTTCTCACAACGAACACTTACCAGTATCGATGGAATCATTGATGAAGGATGGTTCTATCGTCAAACTCAAAAAGTGCAAAATACAAAATTTAACTATTAATAATTACATGCATAAAGAAAATGTAAAACCCCGAGATGATATTAAATAAGTGAGGAAGCCAGTGAGTGTAAGCCAGTGAGTTTGTGCAATAGAAATTTGGTTCCTACTATTGAAGATTTTTGTTATTTTATGTTCTTAACAATTTGGTTCCTACAACTTCGTTCAAAAGTAACCTCTTTTCTTTATTACAAAAGTAACCTCAAATATTCAATTTGTCATCATTAATTATAGTAGATTATGTCATCAGGCGATAAATGTATTATCTGGCGAACGTGGCTTTATAATCCGAGCCGAAGGCGAGGATTATGATCATCTTCGTCAGATAATACTTTTATCGCCGTGTGACATACAATATTTTATGTCATTGGGCCCGAAAACCGCAATCTAACCGAGCGAAGCGAGGTTAGAATCACGGTTTATCGGGCCTAATGACATAAACATATATTATCAACGAACTTTCCGCCTGGTGGGGTAAAAAATTGTATGAGCACCACGGAAAGTAAGTAGACCCTACCGGCACGCGCATTTACAATACATACGCGCGCCGGAATGGTCTACTTTTCTCCCTTGGTGCGCAATATACTATTATCAAATGCTGATTTGATGTGGATCTGCTCAAATACTTCATTTATCATTTTTCATTCATTATTCCTCAAAAGGTATCAGAAATACGCTCCTAAAAAAATAAATTCTCCTAAAAAAATGATTCCTTAACAAAAGTAATTTTTTTTTCACTGTATTCATACGGCCATTAATTTTGAGAAATAGAAACATCCAGTTCATTAAACCTCGCTCGTAGCTGCCAGTTATTGTCAAATAATTAATTAAAAAATTTTATGAACAATTCGGTGGTTTATACTTCAATCTCCACTGGAGTTTATTATCAGGGTGGAATAAAAATTCGAGTAGTCGAGATAGAATTCTCGAGAGCTCTCATTTGTGCTCAGAGAACGACTGTTCCATTTCCGGCTGCAATTCATGTGCCATAGAAAAGCCGGTTTAATTACTCGGTGCAATCTCATCCCTCTCAGTGCACTTTCCCAATGGATAGGTGTTTTATACTGTGTCCAGGTGAGACACTTCATTCTGTTGAAATTTCACTCTTGAGATCCATATTTTAGATTCATACAAAATAAAACCGAAAAGAGCGTTCTCTTCATGTAAAATATTTGGGATGAGGCAATGTTAATTTTTGAGGAATTTGTTGGATGAGGGGTTAAGGAATAATTTAATTAGTGATCATTCCTGTAGTTCAGTAATGAGGAAAATGGAATGGCTTAAAAATTTCGGAAACTAGTGGATCTCGAGGAAAATATTGGAAAAGCTTGTTCGTATATAATTTCGTACGTAATTTGTTTTTTAGGGAAAATGTTTGCTGATATTTCACAATAAATCCTCTATGTAGAAAAAAACATAATTTTCCGACAAATGCCACTGTATTCCAGGGACATGTCACAGACGATTAAAAATCCATCACTAATTATTGGTGATACTAAAAACTTCCTAATAATTAGAGATGGGTCTCTGAAAATTAGACATTTCCCTGGAAATAAGTGGCCATGTGTCTGAAAGTTACACAGAGGAAAAAAGTTTAAGAAAAATTACTGAACTAGTCAAGTAATCGTGGAGCGAATTCGATATTCAATAATTTTTCACTCTACATCGAGAAAAAAGTGCGAGACAAATAGTGAATTTTTCTCCTTTGGCCCGAAAGGTTAGGAGAAATTTTTGCATCCATAGATGTGTTTTTTTTACCGAACGAATCGTAAAAAATCCTTCACAAACAGGTATGTTTTTGTTGAATTTCATTTCGCTGGGCGATTACAAATTGGGGATAAATTCTTAAAAATTATATTCATTATGCAATTTAATGTCAATAGAAAAGTATAGAATAAAAGAAACAAGCAGGAGACAGCGAGCATATGACAGCCCGCCATGTAACAATACATTGATGGCGGGCTTTCGAATGGTCTGAAATATTACAAAAGTTTATAGCTTTACAACACTAACTAGCAGCAACAATTTTAGATGGTTACTGCCACCTGCATGGGTGCTATAAAAATTCCAATGCTTCGAATACTTCGTACAAGCGGGTATACATATTTTCTGTCTAAATTTCAAGTTGATATCTACTTAGGGTTTTTTTAGAAGTTCAAAATTTTTCCCTAGACCCACCTTACTCTATTAAATGTATGAAAGTAACATGAACTCATTATGTCAGTTAATTTTCTCGCGATACAAGTTAATGTTTAAAAAAGTTGGAAGCCAAAGGCTGAGGACGTAGTTACTAAGGTATCATAATCTCTTGTTATATTTTGTTAAAAATAAATCTTGCATATATAAATTTATCAATAAATTTTTATTAAATTAAATTAAGTTGAAATCTCGATTTTTGCGCAAGCTAGTGTGACGTATTGGGAAAGACCAATACGTCGATTTAGTTAATAATTATGTGAAATGTTCACATAAATGGTGGATGAGAGGAATGAGAAATATGATTTCTCTTTCCTGCCATCCAGACAATGGTCAGCCATTCCAGGGTGTCAGTTGGACACTTTGGTAAGCAGTCCCACGGTTTTCAACAAGTCCAGTTCGGGGGTACCGAACTGTTTGACTGTTGTAGTTTGTGTCAATGACGACACAAGACTGTGTTAGTGAGAAAAACCGTGAGATTGCTTAGATCAGCAAACTGAGACTTTGATGAGTTTCGAGGACTCTGGAAGCACCAGGGTACGGCAGAGCACGATCGAGAGCGAAACAGAAAGGATCTGTCAAAGCTCAGGCCTTCAGCCAGATAAGACTACCACAAGTCAGAGTCTCAGTCGAGTAAAACACCATTAACTACGCGTTAAACCGACCCATCAATATAGATATCGTGTAATTCACCATCAAGTTAGACAATATATCATACTTTTATCTAACTGTACGCGAGTGTTTACTAAGAGGTTTAACCCCTCCACGATCCTCCATCCTTAACATCCCTCCGAGTGAGCGGACCCCCCGTGAGCTCACCGCCGAAGTAGCCGAGGCAGGAGTGAACCAGGAAAGGATTAACAATCGAGAGATTAGCAGAAGAAGTATCCTTTAAATTGAGTTTTACCAAACGGGTAAAACTCATAACGTCACACTAGAGTGTTTACAAAGTTTTTTATGAAAAAACGGGAATTTCTCGCAAACTTTGTATGAATAGAGACATGTGTTTTGATTGATTTAGATAGAAGGCATCGAAACAAATATTTTGAAAAAAAAATTGAAATTGGTGCACTAGTTTTGAAGATATTTGCAGAAAACGATTTAAAGATGAATCGAGTATTCTCAAAGACTATTAGATCGATCGGGCTAAATTTTTGCACAGAGCTAGTCCTCTTTAAACCCTATAATCTGGCAAAATTTCAGATTTCTTGGAATTACTTTAGCTACTTAATTACTTAATTTTTTAAAAATTGATCACCGAGAAGGTGGCGGTGGATGTGATCACATACAGACATGGTTGTCAAACTTCGTATTTCAAACCATTCTACATCATTCCCAATTAAAATTTGAGAATGTGAAAATCGAAGAATTGCAATGCTTCCATTCGGAAGCAATAGAGAATTCAATATTCGAAATAATTATTAAATCAGCTGGTCATTGAGATTTTCGTTAAGAATACAAATGGTCCAAATAGACCATTATCTCAATTTTTGAGAAATATGTTGGCTCTGCTCGGACAAACGTTGGGGTACCCATGAAAATCATGAAAGTGAATAAACCTGAACAGTAACCCACGCGTGTGATCCATACAGTGGTTCCGAGGCATAAGAGTGAGCAGGTTCGGTCAACATTGTTTTAATCCCATCGGTCACAGATCTAAATGTTTGTGTTGATGTAATCCTTTGTTCTATTGTGTGTATGACTTAATTTTAGATTTTTCAGCAAACTTATTTAATAGAAAAAAATAGAGAACAATGAACTCAATCTTGCAAATATTGTCCATCGTTTTCTATGATCTTGCGCCATCTCTCAGGTAACATACGAATGCCGTCGCGGCAGAAACTTGCAGGCTTCGAAGCGACACAACCATCGGAATCTACGCACATCGTCCAGTGTTTTGAATTGTTTATCTACTAAGACGTGCTGCGATGATCGGAACAAGTGATAGTCAGATGGGGCCAACTCTGGTGAATATGCCGCGTGCGGGAGAACTTGCCATCCCAATTTCAAGAGGGTCTTCTGAGTCGCACGAGCAACGTGAGGTCGAGCATTGTCATGCAACAGTATGACTTGCCTGCGTCCTTGTCCAGTAAATGGCCTTTTCCGATCAAGTTCTTCGCTCTGTTTGTTCAATTGTTGGCTGTAGCGTTCCGTAGTCACCGTCTGACTAGTTTTCAAGAGTTCGTAATAAAACGCACCCTTCATATCCCACCAGATACACAGGAGAATTTTCTTTAAGTGCATGTTCTGTTTCGGCGTCGATGTACTGGGTTGCCCGGGATCGACTCACAACTTTTTACGTTTGGAATTCTCGTAAATAATATACTTTTCATCAAACCGACTGTAATGGTTAGGTGGGTGAGGTGTTGCTCCGGCGGACATCCAAGCTAAGCAGCGTTGAGCTGGGTTAGTACTTGGATGGGTGATCGCTTAGGAACACCTCACTCGCACGAAAATTGCGGGCGGTAGGTACGGTGTAGCGGCCCAGTGTCTCCATCTAGTCAGTGTGACAGATGGATATATTAGGGCACTGCACAATCGGCCGGCTGTGCGACTGGGATTTTACATGGTTTCCCGGGCAGTCCTAGCTCGAATGGAGCACAGCTAAGAGTAAGACGGCCATGATACCGCAGATAACAATGAGAGGAAAAAGAAAGGAGGGAAGGCAGGCTAGAGAAGGGGATTCAAATCGAGAATTACTTCGATAAAACCAATTGAACAGAAAAAATAAAAAATAAATTAAAAAAATGCTTTTCATCACCCGTAACAATTTTCCACAAGAAGTCCTTTTTTTGTTGTCGGGCAAGCAGTGAAAGGCACGTGTTCATACGTTGACCTAAGTTGTGTTCGGTCAACACATGTAGGATCCACCTTCCAAGTTTTTGGATTTTTCCCATTTGGTACAAACGCTTGGAAATATTTGTTTAGGTGAATCCTAACTGAGCTGCAAGCTCTTGTTGCGTTTGCATTGAGTTTTCATCCAGTAGAGCTTGCAATTCCGCATCGTCAAACTTTCGCGGCTGTCCAGGGCGCGGCTGGTCACTAATTGTAAGATCGAACTCACCACTTCTAAAACGTTTGTACCAATAATTACACGTTTCATAAGACACAACGTCGGCACCAAAAAAACTACATATTGATTCCCGTGGTTTAGAAGCATTTTTTCCTTGTTGGAATTCATATAAAATGCAGTACGGAATGTGCTGTTTATCAGTTGCCATAGTAAACTCTGCTATTCTGAGAAGTTATGTAACTCCCCTGGTGGATCTGTCGATTGTAGAATTGAGTCGATCAGTATATCGATTCGTATGCGAGTGTAGTTCGATTCAGATCTCAGATTATTCATGGAATCGAAGATGAATCGACTTCATAAGAAGTCGATAGCTAGTGAATTTTGAATGACAAAAATCATGGGGTGGTCGATTATGAAAGACTCTTTACGGTCGGACCAGCATCGACTTGAAGAAAGTGGATTGTGACTCGATTGCCCGCATATTATTCACACCAATCGACCCATAATCGACCATTTGTTGAGTCGTTTCATACAAGTGAATAATAGAAGTCAATCGAGTAATAATCGACTCAAGGATCAGTCGATTCGCCCACTGGAATTATGAAAACTATTATGAAACGACTAAACAACTGGTCGATTGTGGGTCGATTGACTTGAATAATGAGGACAATCGAGTCACAATCGACTCAACGATCAGTCGATTCTCTCACTGAAATTATGAAAACTATTATGAAACGACTAAACAACTGGTGGATTGTGGGTCGATTGACTTGAATAATGAGAACAATCGAGCTACCATCGACTTGGCAGCGAGTCGATTCATTTACTAGGTATAAGAAACTAATATGAAACGACTGAATAACTTGTCGATGGTGAGTCGATTGACTTGAATAATGAGGACAATCGAGTCGCAATCGACTTTCTTCAAGTCGATCCTGGTTCGACCGTAAGGAGTCTTTCATAATTAACCACCCCATGAGTCGTTCAAGTTTTGGTGCAATAAATTTTTGTCATTCGAAATTCACTAGCTATGGACTTCCTATGAAATCGAGTCATCTTCGATTCCATCAATAATCTGAGATCTGAATCGAACTACACTCGCATACGAATCGATATACTGATCAATTCGATTCTACAATCGACAGTCGATCGAACCTCAATCGGGGGATCCGCCAGGGTCACGTGGACTTGTCGTTCGGTGTTCTGAAACCTTTTGTCCGATCCTTTCAAAACCACAAAAGACCGCGAAAATATTTCTATTTTCAAAATAATTTTAAGCTCGATGAAAAAATCTGTAAAAATTAAGTCACACACCGAATATTTTTCGGATTAAGAATACTGTTCTTTTATTGTATAGATAGGTCTCCACATTTTCCTTTGCGATCATTTTAATCTGAATTATCGCAAATCCTCAAAAGAAATTTAACAATTCACGTGTTTATTTTCCAACCTCATGAATGCTAAAAGTAAAAAAAAAATTGCCACGAAAAAAGATTTTTTCCATCCGCAGGCAAATGGCAATCTCGAGTGCTTCCATCTCCGCGACTATTTATGCCAAAGAAGTAATTTATCCACGTCGATGCACCCAAAAAGCTTCAAAGGTGAATCGGGGAAAAATTCAGTTGATCCACTCCCACCCCCTTTCGCACCTTCTAAAACCAACGACCCATGCACATGCGAAGAGAAAGAGAAAGCCTCCGTACTCCTTTTGAAATTCAATCGCTGAGGTAATAATCCGTTTTTCGAGAATTTTCATTGTTCATTCACATTCTATGCTAGTTCTATTTGTCGATTTTTCGTTTGTCTATTTATTTCCAACATCCTCAGTTGTAGACGAGCTGCATTTTCATGCAACTTAGACCTGAATAGGAGGTGAAAAATACTAGTGCAACAGTAAACAATAGTCCGGGGCTATGTGTAAACCCATGTATTTTGTTCAAATGAAATGTGTCCCTCTCAACTGAAATATCTCGATAATCGTGGAGAAGTCATCGAGCCATGCAGCGACAAGAATAGAATGAATCCTATTTCTCGATATAATAAAAAAAATAAGGTTTAAAATCTCAGGGGACCGCCCTGATTCGGACCCTTACTGTGACCCTCATGATGCTATTAAGAATTAATTATTATCTCTTTCTGTCTAATATGTTCATATCCCTGTGGATTTATATGAAGGTCGTATAAGGGTCAATTGCTTAAAAAATAATAAAAGTATACCTCACACTATTCTATGTAAATAAATAGGAAAATGAATGGTCAAGTCTTACGACAAAAGGCATTGGTTTGAGCGTTTTGTAGATAATGAAAATCTCAATTTTTCAAAGAAGGTCAATCATTCTATTAATTTTTTTTTCATCGCATTGTGAAGAAAAATCATGTTCGTCACTCGACCGAAAATAACTTTTCTGACTTGTGTGATTGCATTCCTCGACTTGGCCTCGGTCTGCAAATCTTACACTCATCAAAAATAGTATATTGTATTAAAAGTGCGTAAAGTTCCATTTTTTCGTACGCACGTGTAACACTTCCTATTTTTTAACGATTAATCTTAACCAAAATTTCAGATTTTTGCAAATTCACCATCGAAATCACTGTCACAATCGCGAGCGGTGCAGCAAGCGATCAACAACCAACTCATGACTCTTATTTTTATGCATTCATTTTGTGACATTCATCGAGTTAATTGAATTGTCTCGCGGAGTGGAAATTAGTGTAGAAAAATAATGGAGGAGAAATCCCATTGTGGAAGGGAAAACTAGAAGGGAATTGGTATAATCTTATTGTGAAGCTACTTAGTGTCACTCCTCGTGCTCTGGTGTTTCATCATTTTGAGACTCGCTTGGAGAATATTTCACGTAAAATGGAGAGTTTCAGGGGGAATTACAGTCGTAGTTGCGTTCCAAATACCGAAGAAACTAATGGTAGGCATAAATAAATTGGTAAGTCATTCGGTGGAATCTGGAATAGGCATTTGAATCAAAGAATAATTCAAGCATCATTTAGAGTCATGAAATAGAAGATTCCATCATTATAAGCCCACAAACTATCTTCTGACGAATGTGAGTTTATAATCTGAGCGAAAGGCGAGGATTATAATCACGGTGAGGGGGTTTTACGGAAATTAATTACGCTTTCAATTTTAATTAACAAAATACTAAGGAACTTTAATAAAAATAATATCAAAGGACTACATGCTACAACCGATTTGACACATCACGCTCCGAGGAGGTCTTCTTTCATACACACAGACATGATCTTAAAAACATAATTTCTTCACGTTTCATAACATTATAGACTATTTGCAATCAAAATTAGAAAATGGAAAAATCGGTCAAATACAAGGCTTCCAGTTGGGTGTATGCTTGAGCCGGTCAGGCGTCCGCCTACAAAGCCAGAGGTCCTGGGTTCGCCACCTGGCACCGGCAAATTATTTCTGGATTATTTGATTTAGTCAAATAATAGAAGGACATCACTAAGAAGTTTGAAGTTTGAAATAAAACCTTAAAATACCACGAGAAAATGGAATAAAGCATGTTCGAATCCTGTACATACAACCTACAGTTTCACGTGTCTCGAGAACCTAACTGACTACAGTTGATTCCCACCATCATGTGTGATTGCATTCTGATCATTCATTAGACATACTGTCATGACATCGTAACCTACAAGTTACAGAGGAAATAGTCGTGAACTCTGATGACAAAAAAGAGTCAAGAGCCCGTCGCTAATAACCTATCTGTTGACGTGACGTTAAACCCCAACAAACAAACAACAAACAAACAAGGCTTCCATTCGGAAGCAAAAATAAATTGAATCGGATTTTGGAAGATAATAGTAGATTTTGTCATAAGGCCGATAAGTCAAGGTTTGTTAGTGGTGGGAAATGTCCAGCACGAGGCGTCGGTAAGTCGGAGCAAACTTCACAAGACACACAACCCTCGACCTATCCGCCTTATGATATAATCTACTATTTCTCAATTATTCGAGATTAACGCAGTAAAAAGTTCTACAGATCTATCGAAATTGCTAGAAAATTCTATTGGATTTCTATCGAAATTCGATTAAAAAATTCTAGCATTTTTTCATGGATTATATTGAAAAATAATAACTCTTCTACGCCTCATTGTTCAAGAGAAATGTTCAGTAGAGAATAGTTTATAAAGGACCAATTCACCGAAGGAAAATATAAAATATATGCTAACATAATAATGAACCGATAAAATTTTTAGTCTCCAATTCTCAATTTCTGTCATTTGTTTTGCTATTTGAAAAAAACGATTTTACAGCTATCCAGAGACCTTGAAAAATTAATTTTTTTAGTTCTTTCCGCCCACTTTTTTTGCATGTTTTGAATTTCTTCTTGCTGAAATATTGATATTCCTTTAATACTTGAAGAAAAAAAGTGATTCAAAGTTTTCGCTGACACTAGGCGAGACGCGCGCTGCGCGCGCGCTAGTTAGGCTGCTGTGATTGATTGCTTATGCTATACTTTTTCAATCGATCATACTCAATTCCGGATATTTTATCGACCGGATCGATTGTACTTGATTACCGTTTTAACGATTTTGGGTTTCTTCCCCGGAAGGTGTACTATTACTAAATAATGTTACTAAACAATGTTCCCCCTGAACAAATCCAAGATCGGACACTTTGGCCCCGGTGAAAAAAAATTTTCCAGTTTCCATTTTTTCCACATACTTTTGAGAGCTTCGAATAGCCCGTCGCTCAAATCATTGGAAGCAACGTTCACCCGACAAAAAAATTCGATTTTGGCGAAAGTCGACTTTCCCCCTGGAAAAACCGAAAATCTGACCCTTTGACTCCGGGTGAAAATTTTTTTTTGTCAGTTTTCACTTTTTCCACATACTTTTGAGAGTTTTGAATAGCCCGTCGCTCAAATCATTGGAAGCAACGTTCACCCGACAAAAAAATTCGATTTTGGCGAAAGTCGACTTTCCCCCTGGAAAAACCGAAAATCTGACCCTTTGACTCCGGGTGAAAATTTTTTTTTGTCAGTTTTCACTTTTTCCACATACTTTTGAGAGTTTTGAATAGCCCGTCGCTCAAATCATTGGAATCAACGTTCACCCGGCTGAAAAATTCGATTTTGGCAAAAGTTGACTTTCCCCCTGGAAAAACCGAAAATCTGACCCTTTGGCTCCGGATGAAAAAAAAATTTTGTCAGTTTTCACTTTTTCCATATACTTTTGAGAGTTTTGAATAGCCCGTCGCTCAAATCATTGGAATCAAAGTTCACCCCGCTGAAAAATTCGATTTTGCCGAAAGTCGACTTTCCCCCCTAGAAAAATCCAAGATCAGACACTTTGGCGCCCGGTGAAAAAAAATTTTTGCCCGCTTTCATTTTTTCCACATACTTTTGAGAGTTTTGAATAGCCCGTCGTCAGTGATGCAAATTTTCCGGTGTGGCAAAGTATTCGAAGTAGATACAACTTTCGACAATTACACTGAAAAAAACTAAGAAATTGTCAATTTGTGACATGGAAAATTCGAGACATAATGACCCATAAGAATTGATCAGTTCGACGAAGTAAAGAAAATGAGTGTCATTTCGAAGATCTCATTGAGATCTTCAGATTGGTATACGGAAAAGCCTCATTTGTCAGGTGCAATGTTCCAATAGTGGCTGAGAAGATCGAATTTCAGGGTGTGACATAACGCTCAAAAGAGAAACAATGTTCAATATCTCGATCAAAATTGAACCAAATTGCATGCGACACCTCGCATTTCGAAGAAGAAATGATGCTCTTTCGAATGATATATCGATATTTTCATGAATGTGAATTGAAGGGATAGAAAAAATCAGCCAACGTTGAATTTTCAAGAAAAACAGAAAAATGAGTTCTTACCTAAAACTTTTATAATTTCGCGAAAAATGGTCGAGATAAGACAATTCACCTTTCAATCTGAAGCTTATTCAAGGACCTTTTCGAATATTTCAACAATTCAGGTAGTTTCTATGTCAAAAATAGTAATTCAACACGAAAGGCTGAAAAACTGGGATTTTTCAATTTGTGACATGCAAATTTCGAGACATAATGTCCCATAACAATTGACTAAGTCAATGGAATAACAAAAATGAGGCAACATTTTGAAGATCTGGTTGAGATCTTCAAATGGGTGTATCATAAAGTCACATTATTCAAGTCTAAAGATCCGACAATGGATGAAAATGCCGAATTTCAGGGTGTGACATAACGTTCGGAAGAGAAACAATGAGTAATAACTCCATCAAAATTCTAGCAAATTGCCTTCTATACATCACAATCTAAAGAGGGAATGGTGCACTTCAAGATGATATATCAATTTTACGATAGATTTAATTTTGAAGGAGAGAAAAATCCTTCCGAAGTTGAATTTTTTAGTTAAACACGAAAACACAATTTTTGACTGAAAGTTGCCTAACTCAATGAAAAATGATAATAATCAAATGATCCACAACTCAATTTGAAGCTCATTCAATGAGCTTTCTAATGAGTATAAAATATATAGGGTTCTTTGAAGAGAGAAACCAGAATTAGCGGCATAACTAGAAAAAAGATCAGCGTTACGGTCACGGATTATTCTAAGGGGGATAAAAGAAGAAAATAAAACATTTTCTAGCCGATTATCCTTTCTGATTCGTTTTTCATTTCCTTTTCATAATAATAATTGGAATCCGACCATAGGAATGAAAAGTAACGACATCCTTTTGTGATATGAAGAGAAAAATAGATTTTCAAAATTGTCAGGAATATATTGAGCGATTTTTCTGTTACTCGAATGAGATTTCGAATGACGTTTTTTTGTGTATTTGTTTTGATCGCGAAAAAATTTTTTTGATTGATCTTTAAAAGCGCCCGTTCGCTAGTATATAAAAAAAGAATATAATTATAAAAAACCTATTCATAGAACACGGGAGTTAATATAGCGTTCCACATCTGGTGACATCACAGGATATTGTTGGATAGGAGTGTGGAGTAGGTAGGAGGGGAACCAGGATGATTCTTGATATAAGTTTACAAGAAAAATTTTTCAACAGTCGACAAGAAATTAATAGAATTTTCAATTAAAATTGAACAAAAATCATGCATGTCTCCTTGATCATTCTAGACATTAATAAAAATTAATAAAAAAATTTCATCTCATTATTGAGATATTTCAAGTGACACTGCCGGATTTCTTTGGAAACAAAATTCATGATGTTCAACCATAATCATAATTTATGAATAAAGAATTGTAATAAATGTTATTTCCTCACTCACCAGCCGTGTCGATGAGATCAGTATCAATACTGTTGAATCCACACCGATTCAAAAACAGCAGTGACAGCAGCGATAGCGAGCAAACGAGTACGAGGAGCCTCGAGAGCAGTCGAACTCCCAGCACCCGTAGCATTGTGTCCCTGCGTCGCCTGTAATCAAAAGTATTCTACTGTAACACGATTCAATTTGCTTCTCACCCATCCCTCCACCCCTTGCCTTGATTTTTCCCTGTCACCCAAAATGCATCAGAGTCTACCCTACGCTGAACATATTTATTTTACACTATTAGAATTTTTTTGAAATTTCATGGAAACTATAGTAAATCTCATGAGAATGACATTGAATCGAATTTAGGGAAAAAATGGGTATGGAATTCCATGTTTTAGGCAGAATTCACGGAAATTCATGTTTTCAGTGGGAGTGAGATGAAAATTTCCCAACTTGATTGAAGTTTCAGTGGAACATGAATATTCAGAAACAAAATAACATGAATTTTGATTTTTACCTGAATTTTAGTGATTTGTCTGAATTTTCACAGAATAATTGCACTGAAAAATCAAGTATTTTATTGATTTCGAGATCACTTGAACAGAAAATCAATGGAACATTTGATTTTTCAATGACAAGATTTCCTGAAATTTCAGCGGAACTTTAATATGATAAAAAGTTCCGGAATTTGGCACAGGAAATTCACGAAAATTTTTAACAGTCTATCCTATCTCCCGCACTAATTCGAAAAGCGTCTTCACCCTTGGGAAAAGCCCTTGTGTACTGTGCTTCATTGATTTTATGAAAAGAATTATTATTACAACGATAATTACCTACAATGGAGGCACAAGGAGGGAAAAATATCCTCGAATCGGGTATATAAATTTCCAGAATTAGGAATATCTATATTCCGGAATCTAGGATCATATATTCTGGAATCCGGAATAATATACCGGAATTCGGGATATTTTATTCTCAATCCCGGAATAATATTCCGGGATCTGGTATATATAATTTTCAAATGGATTCTCAGTCGATATTGAGATAAATTCATACTCTGGATGATAGTGTATACGAAGAGAAAAGTACGAGAAAAATTACCGTGCTCGTTCAGTAAAGTGGTTTCGGATGGTCTTTCCAGGCGAAATGTACCGGAAAGAGTAGGAAAAAGTACTGTTGCACGAGATATTTTTTCGGATAAATGCGGGCAAAAATTCTTGTGCAGCACGGTAAAATCGAAGAGACAGTGAATTTTTACGAGAGATACGAGAAAAACTATGACACTGGCTGGCAAATTTTTCCGGTGCTCCACCAAAACCCTAGGACTCGATCGCGCATTCGTAAGATTTCGGCACTCTTCCTCCCTCCTCCGCAACCACGAACATCAACTCAACGTGACCAGATGATTTATTCCGTCGTCTCCTCTAGCCTCCTCCCTCACGTCCCTCCTCACTGAAACCCGAGGTTGATATTTTTCATAATATCGATTTAGTGAAATATTAATTAGTGTTGTGATAAAAAGGTTAAGAAATTAAATAAGTGCCCATTATTTTCGCTCCATGAGGTGTATACAACGCTGTAGAGATACCCCGAGTGGAAATTCTGTTCAGGTCTCGATCAGAAACTGATCAAGTCCAATCCGAAATTCTGATCAGGCATATTACGCCTCCGCCTTATGTTTTTCCACTAGGGTTTCTCCGCCTACCATCATTAGACATTAATTAAATTTAATTTTTTGAGAGAAAAAATTAGTAGCTTCCTAGCCGGAAAACGAACCCGGGACCTCCCAATGTCGCGTCGGGTGCTCTTACCATCTGAGCTACCAGGACACTTAGGAATTTCACTTTCAAATTGACTCATACCCGAGTGGAAATTCTGTTCAGGTCTCTATCAGAAACTGATCAAGTCCAATCCGAAATTCTGATCAGGCATGTTACGCCTCCGCCTTATGTTTTTCCACTAGGGACATTTGCCTGTCAAACATTTCACGTACGTGTGCCGCGTATTCCCCTTTTAATATGGGGGAGACGATGCGGAGGAGAGGTTTAAAAAAATTAATATGATATGCTAAATGATAATCTTCACTCATTTTTAACTATTGAATGGAATTTATCATGTAATAGAAAACAGTCAGAGATCAGGCTTTTATTGTGATACCGGAATTTTTACTACGCAGCACCAGAAATTTTCTGGTGCTAGACAATTGAACCCACTTTACCAGACGGCACAGTAATTTTTGCCTGAATTTCTCCAGAAAAATTTTGGAATTTTTTTCTCCCTGTACGTTAAAATAATGACTCGAAGAGAAGAGGAAAAAAAACAAGGAAAGGAAAAAAAGGGACACAATTATACTGTGACGAAGTGCAAATTTGGGGCCTTCCTAACCTCCTTGTCATGTACAGGCGTAGGGGAGGGTGTGCCTGTACCGCTCAGCGGGTAATACCGCTCACCCGATTTTCTCTACAACCATCAACTTGAGAAGTTCTTTCTGTTCCTGATCGTGAAGAATTTGATGATAGGATGTGATTGTCGGGAAAATTTCACTTTATTTACCACTTTAAAGATGAAAAAACACGTAACGAAGTTTTGAGGTCTTTACAGTGCAAAATTTGTGGACTTTTAATTAAGGTTTTTGATAGTTTCAAACCCTGAATTCTCATATTAAACTGTAGTTATTCGATTCGTGGTACTTTCGTGCGTAATTTGAGACCAATTTGAACTCAAAACTCCACTCATGTCAATAATTATCAACAATTTTGTTGACGCCGAGCGGAGCCGGTAATACCGCTCATAGGATCGGCCACGTAGTTGCTCGACAGCACTCGAGTACAGGTTAGGTTGCGGCGCGAGCGATACATGGAAAACCCTATGAGCGGCATTGGAATCGTGCCGAGCGGTATTACCCAACGGCGGGTAGTACCGCTCAATGGGGTCTCTCTTTTATTTTTAATCAATTTTGTGGATTCTAAGGAGAATTAGGCGTCTACACTTCGAGAATAACGAGTTCAATAGTTAAAGAAATCTCACAAATACGTTTTTTATACTCAAGTTGAAATATAACATATAAAACTGGCATTTCCCCTTAGGTGGGCGGTACAGGCACACCTTCCCCTACTGGCGAGATTTTAGTCTTTGAGTTCCATATAACATAATGGTGGGGGAATAGGAACCGAAGGCAATAATCTCTCCAGTACGACTTTAGTGACTCGGAGGAGGCCTCAGAGTGAGGAGTAATAAATTGGATCAAGCATATTATTCTTGATTTGAGTATAAAATATACTTGAATCAAGCATATTTTTTTTCGTGATTCTTTAACTCTTCAACAATACAAAATCATCCAGACTTGAAACATTAAATAATAAGAGCGAGCGAGAGATAAGAGGGGTAAGACTCCCCACTCTGTCATAGAATATACCCAAAAAAACCGCTCGAAAAAAAAAATTCTCCCGTTTCGGGTTATGCCTTCGTGGTGTGGCAATGAAATATCGCTTCTTGTCTCGCCAGCATAGGGCTTTCGCACCCAGTATCCCCCATTTTTTGTCCATCGTCCCCTTCTCTTTATCCCCGAGGCTCTCTATTTCGCTGAAGAATTCGAGAGTCGAGCAAGGGGTTGGCCAGTTGCCAGAGCTTTCCTGTCTAAATCAATCATTGCTGGTGGTCTCGTGCCGGCCTCCACACTCAGCCACTGGATCACGTCTCTACCCGTTCTATCCTCTTGTCTCTATCCCTTACTCTTCACTTGGGCTCGCTCAATCCCTCTTCCCCTTCTCCTCTTTGTGTGATCTTACTGGGGGAGGGGGGGGGGGAATCCCTCTTGATGAGCTTAACTTGGCTTCAAACTCACCCAGCATCAGCTAACGAATCTACTCTCTCTAGTTTGAGGGTGGGGGCTTATACGATCGATAGGTTCTCTCATACGTCAATTCTGCAGTGAAGTGATAGAAATAACTTTTCTTTTCATCTCTATGAGGGAAGGACGAGATAAACGGCCCTCGAGGCCAAGGTTCAAACTAATTGGATGTTCGTGTGGGGTAAAACTGACTGATTTAATCTCCAATCCGTCGAGAAGGGTAGAAGGGAATTTCATGATTTTTCCTTAATTTTCAATATTTTTGCTTCCGAATGGAGGATTCGAATTTGACAGATTTTTCGATTTTCTAGAATGTTATGAAACGTGAAGAAATGATGTTTTCAGGGTCATGTCTGTGTGTATGAATGTGACAACTTGGGGTTTTGGTGACTCATTTTCAGAAAATTCAACATAAATACGATTCACGAAATTTGTAGATAAAAATCTGAAAATTTGGCTTATTGCAGCTATTGAACAGCACGCGGGTTCAAAATAGATATGAAATTATTAAAAAACAAGGTGAAGAGAAATATGAAAAGAAGTGTCAAATTAGGAGAAATAAGAATTAATAGAAATAACTGAGTGATGCTAACTTCAGAGGAGAGATTCGGAGGAAAGGAAAGAATGCATAAATGATAGAATGCAATTGAGAAACTAGAGAGTCGTTACATTACTTCCTCCTCTGAAAGAAAGATTGTCATCTCGATAATCAAGCAAACCTGTTATGGGCAATTCAAATACCGTGGAGGCACCAGTACCCAAACGTGTAAGAATTTTCCAGTAATCAAGTTCATTTTTCTCATTATTCGGATGTAGAATCACCAAAAAATTAATTCTTTGTAAACCTCAATTCTATTCGGGTGGAAAAAAAGAGTTTGATATAAAATTCATGCACCTGTGAATAATAGTAAAAGAATATTGACGAGTCGTTCGAAACGTTAGTACCCGAACAGTCAAATGGCTCTTGAATCAGTACCTGACCGATCAGAGGTCCTAAACCACGTTAAAGGATTCTTTTAACGTGTCGAGTTAATTAAAGTCTTTATTCAATTAGTTATGTATGCAATTGTTATATTTTTCTCATAAAGGGTCATCTTTGGTATTTGATAGTGTGCTCGCTGCTCCTAAGCTTTGCCCAATTTTCAGAGCTGTCAGTGCCTTCTCCAACTCCTCTGCATTGTAATTTTGCTCCTTTCTCTTTTTCAATTTTCCCCTGTGATAGATCAAACATTAAACAATAAATTTAATCCTCGGAACAATATTTTGATGAAGAAACGGACGATAAAGTCAAAGACGATAGACCTGAGTAGAGGCCCGGATCGGGGGGTTTGACTGACTCCAAAAAAGTTAGTTGGTACCCCACGGGAAAGGCGGCGTTCCGGTCGAATTGTCGGTAAATGTGAGTCGGGTGCGTGAGTAACTCGGCAGTAGCAGTCCCGCTTGGTCCCGCTCTGACACGGACACGTTCGGAGGGGGATTTTTGTCCTCCTTGTACTCAATGTTTACTTTATGTTTTTCAGTTGATTTAGTCGCCGACTAATTAATATTAAGGGATGAAACAAAGACTGTTCAATGGAGAATTAAATTCCCCATCCATCAACCCCCGTTTCATCCCTTAATCTCTGCAATAAAAAAATTAATATTGCGACGAAAGTCACGGCGCTATAAGAAACTCAATGGTTTCCCGGCGCAGAGCGCTTCCCCATTAATTCGCCCGCTAATTAAAAAATCGTCTCTTTTCTCCTAATTAATAGTAAGGAATGAAACCAACGCTGTTCGATGGAGAATTAAATTCCCCACCCAACAACTCCAGTTTCATCCCTTAATCTCTGTAATGAAAAAATTATAACTGCGACGAAAGTCGCGGCGCTATTAAAAACTCAATGGTTTCTCGGCGCAGTGACTCCCGACAACTCGCCCGCTAATTAAAAAATCGTATCTCTGCTCCTAATTAACATTAAGGAATGAAACCAATGCTGTTCGATACAGAACTAAATTCCCCATCCTTCAACCCCCGTTTCATTTCTTAATCTCTGTAATAAAAAAATAAAAACTGCGACGAAAGTCGCGGCGCTATGAAAAACTCAATGATTTCTCGGCGCAGAGCGCCTCCCCATTAATTCGCCCGCTAATTAAAAAATCGTCTCTCCCCTCCTAATTAACATTAAGGAATGAAACCAATGCTGTTCGATGGAGAATTAAATTCCCCATCCTTCAACCCCCGTTTCATTCCTTAATCTCTGTAATAAAAAAATAAAAACTGCGACGAAAGTCGCGGCGCTATGAAAAACTCAATGGTTTCTCGGCGCAGTGACTCCCGACAACTCGCCCGCTAATTAAAAAATCGTATCTCAGCTCCTAATTAACATTAAGGAATGAAACGGCGATTGAAGGATGGGGAATTTAATTCTCCGTCGAACAGTNACTCCCGACAACTCGCCCGCTAATTAAAAAATCGTATCTCAGCTCCTAATCAACATTAAGGAATGAA